>NC_056749.1:467621275-467811275 GCF_019279795.1 Protopterus annectens | reverse complement strand
ATTTTTAAGTGCTTAGATATCCAAAACAAATCCTTCTGGAATTTGAAACAAGCACATGCTCTTTCGTGCTCATGCTTTAAAAGGATCATACAATTGTATTAAGTGTTTACATTGGTTTGCACACTTGGATCATACAATTGTATTAAGTGTTTACATAGGTTTGCACATTTGGATCATACAATTGTATTAAGTGTTTACATTAGTTTGCACACTTGGATCATACAATTGTATTAAGTGTTTGCATTGGTTTGCACACTTGGATCATACAATTGTATTAAGTGTTTACATAGGTTTGCACACTTGGATCATACAATTGTATTAAGTGTTTACATTGGTTTGCACACTTGGATCATAGGTTCATAGGTTCATAGGTTGGTACTAGGCTATCAGCCCTAGGGCCTATACAAGCCTAGCCATAACAATTCCCTGGCTATTTCTTCCCACATTATTTACTTTCCTGGACCCCTGTCTAGCAGGGCGACTGACGTGATCCCTGGGGTGAATTTCCTTTCTCCCATCCAAACGTCAAGGTTCCTCTTGAAGAGGTCCAAAGAGGCACTCTGCTTGACATGTATGGGCAATCTATTCCAGAGTCTGGGGAGTCTCTGGGTCAGGAACCTATCCCTCCAGCATGTTTTGTTTATTGTGATGACAAGGTTTAGATCCCTGGAGCGTGTAGCTCTGAGGGATTGGGATTTCTTTAAGTGTAGCATGTCCAACAGCTCTGGGTTTGTCATGGCCTTGTATGTTAAGCAGAGATCGCCTCTGAGTAGACGATATGCGACAGAGTATAGCTGGAGTATTTTAAGGCGGTCAGTGTAGGGCATCTGCTTTAGGCCTGTGATTCTTTTAGTGAGGTATTTCTGAGGCCTTTCCAGTTGTTGCAGATGTCTTGAGAGGTACATACCAAATGGGGCGTTGTATTCTATAATGGGTCTAATGAGGGATGAGTACAGTGGGACAATGACCTCTTTTTTTTCTGGATGAAAAGCCCTTCATGATGAGGTGTGCCACATAGAAGGATTTCCTGACTGTTGTGGTGATGTGGTTATCGAAGGTGGGACCACTGTCCACCTGTGTCCCTAAGTCTCTTATCACACTTTCTGTGTTTAGTGTATTGCCACCTATATGGTAATTCATGGATACATGTTTTTTTCCCAAAGGGGATAACAAGACATTTCTTGGCATTGAGCTTGAGCCCATGTCTCTGGCACCAAGCATCTGTTTCTGTAAGGCCCTTTTGTAGAGTATCCACATCATTTGGGGATTCAGTAATGGCTCCCAGTTTGCAGTCATCTGCAAACTTTGTTAGCCAGAGTCCCTTAGTGTTGACCTGTACTTCAGAGAAGTAGATGCCAAACAAGAGCGGCCCCAGGACTGAACCCTGAGGTACTCCACTTGTCACTTGTCTGGAGCTGGATTTGGAGTCGGCTACTTTTACAGTGTGGGTTCTATCAGTAAGCCATTTAGCAACCCATTGGGTGACATAGGGATTAATACCCAACTTAGTAAGTTTATCTATGATTCCAGAGTGGGGGATGGTGTCAAAGGCCTTGGCAAGGTCTAGATAGGCTGTGTGGACCACCTTACCCTTGTCCATGGCTCTGGAGACTGATTCAAAGAAGTCAATCAGGTTCAGGAGACAAGATCGGCCCTTCACAAACCCAAACTGGGTGGGCTCCAGTGTTTGAAGGTTGCCAATGTCTTTGTTTATAAGTTCCATGATAATACGCTCCATGGCCTTGCAGATAAGGCTTGTCAGACTGATGGGAAGGTAGTTTCCGGGATCCAAGGTGGATCCCCCCTTGTGGATTGGGATAACTGTAGCTCTGCGCCACTCAGTGGGCACGAAACCTAAGGTGAGGCTATGATTAAACATGACACTTAGGTGAGGTGCCAGTTCATATTGTAGTTCATGTAGTACACAGCCCAGGATGTCATCTGGTCCCATGGATGCTGTATTCTTGGCTTTAGAGAGTGCGTTTTGTACCTGTGTGGCCGTTATTACTGGAATTTGGCAATCTTCCGGTATTAAGATGGGCCATTTATGGGGTGAGAGGGGGGGTGACGTTGGCACTGAATCGATCTGCCAGGATATTGGCAATATCCTTTGGATCAGTATATTTATTGCCATTCTGTTTTAGCTCAGAGCAGATCTGAGCATTGCCATTTAGATTCTTGACATAGTTATAGAATGCTTTGTGGTTGTTTTTGGAATCTTTGGCAATTTTATTTTCATAACTAGCTTTGGAGGATTTTATGAGGCATCTCAGTTTCTTACTGAGGCTAGTAAGGGAGTTTTTTGCATCCTGGGATTTTCCTCTTTTCTGCAAAAGTTTCTTCCTTTTCTTGTAAAGTTTGTTTATGGCAGGGGACCACCAGATTGGCTTCCTTTTTGGATGAGAGCATTTTGGTTCTATTTGGGATGGCACGATTCATGCATGAGTGGATGTGCTCGTACAGTGCCTTAGTGTAGGATTCAGCAGTTGAACTTTCAGTTCCCGTCTGCATGGGTGTCATGAAGTTTGTCACTTCTGACTTGAGTAGCATGAAGTTGGCTTTGGAGAAGTTTTTATGGTGGTTTCTTTACTGGGGGGTGGGGGTGGGATGTGGATGTTAAGGGTGATTAGCTTATGGTCAGACCTGACTAACGAGGGGGTGACCATAAGTATGGAGCATTGATTTGCCATGTTGGTAATGACCAGGTCTAGGATATTGGAGCCCCTGGTGGGACTATGGATTAGTTGATCCAGGGCGTTGGAATTTATGAATTCCAAGAACCATTGCGCAAAGGTGTTGGGACATGAGTAGTTTTTCCAGTTAATGGCAGGGTAGTTAAAATCACCCAGTATTAGGGTGTTTGGTTCTATCTTAATATTTTCCAGTATGTTTAAAAAGGTGTAGTGAGAATCTTGGGGTATGGTGGGGGATCTATAGCAAGCTACAATTTGCATACATACATACATACAATTGTATTAAGTGATTACATTGGTTTGCACACTTGGATCATACAATTGTATTAAGTGTTTACATTGGTTTGCACACTTGGATCATACAATTGTATTAAGTGTTTACATTGGTTTGCACGCTTGGATCATACAATTGTATTAAGTGTTGACATTGGTTTGCACACTTGGATAGGTATGCTTTAGAACTTAGTCCCAGCCAGTTACAATTCAGAGAGCAAATACAAGTGGTATATAGTATAGAGTGTAAATAAAAATGACAGTTTACAATGGGAGAAAAGTAAATCTTGCAGTTAAAGTGAAATAATGCTTAAAATGTGATTAAAATAAGTACAGTTACCCAGGTTACAGCACAATTATACTTTAAGACCATCATCCTGGCAAGAAATACATAAATCTTACAGCAACTTGAATCATCCTTGCCTTTGCAAGGCAAACAAGAATGGAATTAGAACACCAGGCCTTTGCTTCATCTCAAGCACACACTGCACACATTCTCACACTTACAGATTATTCAGAGGCACCAGTCTGCCTATTTCATGTCTTTGGAATGTGGGAGGAAACTAGAGTAGCTGGAGAAAACCCACACAAATGCAAAGAGAGCATGCAGACACCACAAAGATAGCACCACAATTATGAATTAAATTGGAGAACATATTTTTTTGAGGCAACAATGTTACTTAATGCACCACTGTGCCATCCAGTATAAGAGTCTGTGTAGCTGTGATGGCTTTACAGAGAGCACAGCAGAAGGGTTAGAAGTAACCCTTTGAGAGGATCTTTGAACTGTGGAGAATTCTTGTCCAGGCAGGGCTAAGGTCGTGGTCTTGCAGAATATAACTTCAGTATTCAAACTTATTCTCGCTGTGGCAACAATGTATTGTTTATACTTAAGTATAATTATCATATTATATACAATTACATCAATAAACAGTCCTACAGTTTATATGTATTCATAAACAAAAAATACTGATAGATGAGTTAAAACAGATATGCCCCTAAGAATTAGGTTCATAGGAGGTTACTAAGCTATTGACCCTATAGCCTTTATAAGCCTAGCCATGTTATACCCTTGTTCCCTAACTGACCATGTTGTATGGTCTATATTTGCAGCATGAGTCTGTGATCAATACCAACTGCCCTTATCCAAGAGGGACATAGGTGATGGTGTAAATTTGAAGTCTCCCATCCAGTTGTTTAAGTTATGCTTTAATAGGGTCAGTGAGGAGCTCTGTTTTACATGAACTGGGAGTTGGTTCCAGAGGAGCGGCGATCTCTGGAGGATATATCTGTCTCTCCAGCATGTCCTGTTAATGTCGCTGGCTAGGTTGAGATCCCTACAGTGAGTGAATCGTGTTCCATTAAAATAATCCATGCAAGTTCCCAGTGACAATGACAGCAATAATAACAATAATCACCATCACCACCATAAGCCACAGCTTATGACTACATGGTAAACCATGGCATTTGCAAACAATGTGATTCATGTAAAGTGTATTCCCACTGCACATCTACACACACAGTAAAAGATTATTTTGGAACAGCTTATGGAACATGCCTCATTTTTTGTATTTGGGTAGCATGATGATGATATCAATGTAGCAGAAGAGAGAGAGAATAGCGTGTGTTAGGTCCTTCTGTAGTTTTATCAGTTTTACCACTGCCTTTTAATACATTAGTTAATTTGTTTGTCATATGAACCAAATGCAGTAACCTCAGTACATGAATTTGGGGGGTTTCATTGAAATAAGCAATCCTCTTTTAGAGGAGCAAATGTGCACTTTCATAATTGCATATTTCTGTTGGACAAAGCACTTTTTTATGGCTTTACAGCAAAAGTCTTACTTACCAAAGGGTGCACTAATGGGGAGTTAAATGAATGTGTTCAGAAATTATTATACCCAGTGGTTCTACATTCATTGAGTGACAACCAGTCACATGTTTTTATATTTTATCTTTTCACATGCATATACAGTGTTTCTTCTCACGGAAACCTTATTCCTCTCCCCAGTAATATTATCATATTTATCTCTACATTCAGCAAATGTGTGTGTCTCGTTCAGTTGCAGTATCAAAAGATCTGTGTTCTGAAATTGGTCAGTACTCTTTTCTGTATGTTGCCTTTTTTTTTCTAATACTTTATGTGGGACTCTTTCTTTGGTACATGTCTTTTGGTGAGCACTGTATACTGGGTTATGAAACACATCCATTGATTTCAGTATATGGATTCTACAGTGAAACAGATTAAGATCTCTGCTTCAGTGTCTTAAAATTACAAACTGAACTACAAGACTGTAAGACAGAACTGTGAGATAATTTTAGTTAAATTATTTCAGAACTTAAATTTGATTCAGTATTTAGTTCATTAGTAAGCTACAACCTTTTCTTTTCTGCAGTCATGTACACCTTTCACATCTCTATTCGTCTCGGTGTAGATTGCATTACTAGCTATATTGCATGTTTCATTTCAATGACCCTTAAATGTGCAGTATGTTTGAAAGGTTATGTACTTGTGTGGGTTTGCTGCAGGTCACCTGAGGAGGTAGGTTTCCAAGTGTGTATGTCTGAACAGCCCTAGCTTTGCAGTAGCTGGAAACATTACAGAAAGATGGTACCAGTAGTGGGATGCGAGACAGACAAAGAGCAAAGTCTGATACCTGTCACTGGGAAGGTGACGAGAGCAAGATTAACATTGTAACTTCTGTAGATGCTACTTTTGTTGGTTACATAAGACTAGAATAGCCAGTGGACTGTGCAGTTTATTGTGCACTGCAAATTCTGCTGAACTGAAATATGAAAGTGATTTAACTTTCAGAATATACAGAATACTGCATCTAACAATGATTTGACCCCCTCCAAACATCATGCCTTAATATCCTAGATCACAGAAACTATTCCCAGCTACGCTTGGCTTAATGATTATTTACATAAAAGGTGAAGTGATCTGTGCTATACCATCTTATGTATCATAGAAGATAGAAAGAAATGAACTACGATCCTGAGTGATGTATTTTTAATGAAATTTCAATTATGGAATGCGAAAAAAATTGTACTGTTGGGAACTTACTAGCTACTCAGATATCCATTCTGGTTGCTTTGCTTGTCCTAACCAGGTATATCCCAGAAGCAGCGAAACCCATAATTTAATTAAGCACATTATGCCTTTTGTAGTGCATGAGCTGATGATGCTAACTCAGCACGACACAGGCTGTTAAAAATATAAAACATTAATGTCCTTAATATAAAGCTTGTAATTTATGGATATGTAACAATCTAATAGAACGTTAATGTCCTTAATACAAAACTTGTAATTTATGGATATGTAACAATCTAATAGAACATTAATGTCCTTAATACAGAACTTATAATTTATAGATATGTAACAATCTAATAGAATGTTAATGTCCTTAATACAAAACTTGTAATTTATGGATATGTAATCTAATCTGGTAGTTCAGTTAGTGGTAAGTCCAAACAGCAGAGCATCCAAAGTAGCTTTGCTTCAAGTCTCAGGCAATGCAGACTGCACTCTTGCCTTTGACACTGAGAAGGTCAGAAGGCTATAGGTTGTATTCCAACAGCAGGTACATGGAGTTGTACACTAATAATAACACTGTGCATCATCAGGAAGATGTCACACTCATTAAGTCTCTTCTTCTAGATGAGGTATTAAAACTGAGGTCCTGTCTACATGAGTTGGTAATAACCTAGGTAGATGTTAACCATCCCATGGCAGTTATCCAAAACAGATTTTTTTAATTAAAAACTACTAAAATTATTCATGTAATAGAATATAGTTTTCTTTAACACCAGACTAAAGTAACTTTTTCTGCACAGAAATCAAGAGACATGGGCTAAAAATGTAACCTAACAGAAACTTGCTGAATAGACATCAATTAAACAAAACAACATATATCAATTTCTATTAAAATATAACCATTTATCGATTTAAACAATTATATATTTGTTGTTACACACTGACTTAAGTAAAAACATGATCACATATTCCTATCCTTATAGACAAGTTATACTGTATTAATATTTTAACCATCTAACAATATAGTTAAATAAATCCTGTTTTCCATATCGGTATTTTCCATTTGTTAGGTACTAAATAATTTAGCTGCCATGGTCTAGTAAATTCTTTATCTAGTACCTGATCAAATGATTTCTCTATACCACAGCTTAGATGCTGACATATTCTTTCAATATGGGGTTTATATTTAATTTCAGCTTCTATTGAACACTTGTTGTATGGCAATCACCATACTAAGTCCCAAATGCCTGATTTACGCAAATGGCTCCAGTGTTTTAATTACCAGCCACATTTCTTCACCCGAAGCTTTACATCTTGGCATCGTATAATATTAAAAAAACACTCGTAGAAAAATCTGTTCATTGTGCTCCTGCTCTTATTTGTAACTTTTTGCCACATCTTCATCGTTGATATATACTTATACAAAGGTCTTTCCTTTCCACAGGTTTTCTTCTTTGCTGCTTGCTGTAAATGTTGTAGTTCACCATAGATTCAACCATTCTTCTCACATTCATAAATTCTACAACTTTAAATAAATGAGGTGATTTATAAAAGTGGATTAATCAAATATGGTCATTCCTCAACTTCATGTCTATTTTATATTTCCCATTTAATAGAATTTAGCCTGCAAACCCATATAGAGGAAAATTGCCCACCAGTTTTAATTATAAAGCTTCTGGCAAACAATAGCTTAGTATATACACAAAGCTATCACAACAAACTGGACAGGTCAGATTTTCTTCCTAAAAGATTAAACAGAAGCTTTTTATATCTACTGTTCTGTCAAAGCCTTTTCAAAAATGTGTCACTGGATGCTTTATCCCTTATATATATATATATATATATATATATATATATATATATATATATATATATATTTTTTTTTTCCTAAGCTTTTCCTACCTCCTTCCTCTTTGTATTTCTTATTCAGATAAAAAACTACTTTCCTAAGGAAATTAGTTAACTTATATATCATATGACAAAAATCAGTTGCCCTTAAACATTCAGTATTATATCATCTCCATATCTAAAAGCGTAAGGAAAATGATGCCAGCTGTCTAAATCTTCCTGACAGCAGAACTATTTACTTAAAAGGCAATTAATGGGCAACCTGACATACTCTGTTTGCCATGTGCATCTCTTTCCCCATCCGTCCATCCACCAAAGGCTTATCATACTTTAAACACAGACACAGTCCAGGAGACAAAAGCTTCCCCAAAGTTGTATGCTTTTAAGACTTCAGTCATGCCATTTTATTCTGGCTGTTTTATCATAAATAAACACATGTATCCAGCTATCTTTCTTTTTCATCACCATTTCTTCTTATTTCACACCTTACCAATCTTATGATTAATAATAACTGCTGTAAACCTCTTCCTTTGCCATTTCTATGTATTTCACGTTCAGCTGTATCATTCACTATACTTTTCTCTCACCTGTGAGATTTTGCCAGTATTTTATAATCTGTTTTTATCAGGACCAACAGCCTCCGATCCTTAAGACCATGTTATCTTTTTGCATATGAATATCATTATTATCATCCTTGTGTATGTAAACAGCACTAAACTAGAATATAATACTTTATCGTTAATCAGTTCATTATATCATTTGATAAGACCATTGCAAAATAAATGCTGCTTCCATCCTTCCAACCCTGTAATATATTCATAAGTTAACTCCCACTGCCCTGGAGCACTATCCATTTTCAACAATTTCAGTATTTTCTTACTTGGTCAATTGTTAGCCTGGAGTGTCACATTTAAATGTGTTCCTTACTGACTGCTAGCATCCCAGAGTTCTTTACATGCTCCTAGTATTTCTTTATATAAATGCCACAAGAAAAAAACAACTTGCCATGGAATAACTTCCGGGTTACATTTAATGTGTCAGTGTCCTTGTCTATATGTGTCTGCTCTTTTTATTGTATTTTCAGATAAAGGAAAAAAAGAGTAAAGCTATTTCCCTCAAGTCCTCATCAGTTTTCTGATTTTATCAATACAACCTTGGATCTCCCTTCAAAACAGATCACAAGCCTAGTGGGACTAACTCATTCAATAAAAATAAGTAAATAAATGAATAAATAATCTGTTGGCAGCTGAGTTCCTTTTCATGGTTGATCCATACTGGTAAAGCTATAATGGGGTCAGTTTTATTCCCATGTTTCTTAACCAGGTAAGTGAACTGATTCTTCACTGACACTTGTCAGCCACAGCTTAGACTCCAATCAGAAACAAAATTAAACACAATATATATTAATATAGAAAGAATATACAATAACCAATCACAGGAGGTGTGAGGAAACTAGACTACCAAGGGAAACGTACAAAGACATGCAGTAACCAATCACAGGAGGTGTGAGGAAACTAGACTACCAAGGGAAACGTACAAAGACAGGAGGAGAGGTACAATTTTCATATAGATGTAACTGAAGATCAACAATGAATCCTGGACCCTGAAGCTGTAAGGCAGGAACTGAAACCTGCCAACCAGAGTGCTGCTGCACCTGAAATCTGAAAATGACACTTGTGAGTGTTGTAGGGGAGGTGTATCTCAGCAGTGTCAGCAGTTAAATCCTGTATAAGAAAATATTTAAAAAGACATTAAAATGCGTCAAGTAGCAAAATCCTTTGCATGGTAATTTACCGTTGTCAGTCAAATATGTAGTAATAATTCAGCAGTCTGCAAACTTTACTGTATCAATTTCATGACTACATTTTAATTGCACTTTCAATTGCAGTCAAAGTTGTTTGTGTATCTACAGCTGCATGTTGAAGAAACAGAGATGTACGAAGAGTTCCATCATGTTTCAACTGTCTGACCTGTGCAATTGATTGATATAAACAAAATATATATTTTGGTTAGGCTGGGTTGAAGTTTGAATCAGAATACTAGCTATACAACTTAAAGTATAGTCAAAGCATGCAGTGAATAACCATATGGTTAATAATTGCTACTAGGCATTTGTACATTGTCTCAAAATTATGGAAATATATTTAAGGGCTAATTGTTGGGCAGCTGATTGGACTTTTTAATATGACAATATTGTGTTAATTTATTGTTTTGAGAAAATTTAAACTATAGATTAATAGGTCAATAACACACATTTCAGTTGCGATGGGTTTGTTTGCTTTTCCTTGTCCTTTCCTTATTACTTCATCTCAAGTGCTAGAAAAATGTAAATAATTTAAATTTAATATTGTCTGAAATGCTTAAAATACATTTTATTTTATGTTGTTATTTTTGTGTATAATAATCCATCACATGCTAGGGTAAAGGCTCCAGGGCCATTAGCCTACTACACACCTATGAACCTATGAACATGAATAATGTAACCTTTCACACTGTATGTGCTTGCTTGTTACTGTGGAGCTTTTCCCCTCAGGACTGTTCTTCAAAGGAACTACTTGTTAATCACATTATCACAGAAAACAACTGGAAAATAAACAAATTCACAAAACTGTAAAATATAATTTGGGTACAAGTATTACCCAATAAATGGTATAAACATAACATCGTGGTCACTCATTAGATTAATCAGAGTTACATTATAGAAAAGAGACCTGGGTACTCCACTAATATAACTGCAGGTGCTAGTACATGTCTTTGTGACTATGGCATTAGGCTGCTGCATTGTAACACCTCAACAGAATCAGTAGGTTCCAACTGCAGCAAAACACAGCAGATAAGTTTATCTTGGAGTCATTAAAATCTGAGCATATACTCCCTCATACTGTTTGAACTGCATTCACTACAAGTAAAACACATGGTGTTTTTCATGTTGGGTTTCTTAGCTTTAAGATTCTGTGCTGGAAAAGTTTCATTAACTTGGGTCAGTCTCCTTGTCTTCTCTTATCCTGTAATGTTATTTTAATCCTCTGTGATAACCGTTAATCAGAGCTTCCACTGCCAGGTCTAAAAACAGCTTGTAATAGAAAGTTATGTACAGCCACCACAACTGTAAACAAAAGGAGTTATAATGTTTATTTATAAATATAAGGAATTTAATGTAGCATATTAGTTTAGTATTTATCTGCGGATGGGTACTTTGTTGGGTGTTACTAAATGAATCCGTCATTATACATGATAATAAATCATTGACTGGATATTTCTGATTTTCTACTTCTTTCTGTGTCCATTTTTCATTTGACATATATTTGTACATTTAGAAGAAGTGGTCTGTTTCCACAACAGAATGTTTAATTTCTTATTCTTTCTACACTATTAACTTGCAAAAGATATTCCATTAATTACTGTTGGGCTATATTATTTGCAGTAGTGAGTAGGTAATTTCCATTTATTATATACACCAGCAGATGCAGAGAATGAAATCCTAAGATTCCTTGACAAGAGTATACTATTCAAACATCCTTGTATCAGAAAGAGAAGAGAAGGGATATGGACATTTTGTTAAACATTCTCCAGTTTTTCCAAAAAATAAAGTATTCATACAGCTGTAATTAGGGAATTTTGGCAATTATAAGGGAAACAATAACCAGACACAGTACATGAATATATCCAGGAATCCTAGTTAAGGCAGTTAAACAGCTTCTTGAGAAATATTTTGATTTATTATGTGAGGATATAACTAGACCAAAAGCTATGATCCTGGTAAGTGTCCAGTATAAAAGCAAAGGCAATCAAAGGATATTCAGTAATAGGTCACATTATGATAGTCATGCAAATGGATTTTATTGCAGTAAGCACTATATATTTTAATCAAGCTTACTGCAATTTATTCAGAGCAAAAGAACTGGATAGCATACAATGATTAAACAATAAACAACCTCACTGCATATTTTTCACCAATCATTCACATTTTAAATAATAAAATACTAAGTGTCATAAAACATTGATGCAGAATCTATAAAACAATAAATATTAATTATAAAATAAAATAATTATAACAAATTTAATAAATTGCCATTTTATCCTAAAAGTAATATTCAAATAGATTGCAAATGCTACCTTAATGACCTGAACACCAAAATAGTTATAATACTACTGTAAAATACAAGAAAACACACTGCTACGGCTAGGAAACACGTGTCGATGCTTTATTAACCAAATTACAAAGGATTGAGCGCTTTCTTCCCTATAGCCAGGGATTTCATCAGAATCTACATGCATTCAATATTTCCCCCTTTAAATACTTTATTGTAATAGTGATGTCACTCATTAAGAACTGATAGACCATATTTAAAGTGCAACAAACATACAAAAATTGTCTTTTACACGTTCTTTAAAACATTCATAAAATCTTTATAAATAAACACATTACCTCAAATAAGAAATCATGTTCACCTTTTCACTTTCTGTCTAGAAAAACATTTAATTTAAAATTCATTTCATAAATTCCACTTTTTTATTTAATAAAGGCTTTATTTATATTATTTCATTTAAGCCTGGAGGTAAACTAAATGACAAATTAAATTGCAAGCAAGTTTACCTCCTTTGCATAAACTATTTTGTTTCTGTCTGTCAAGTGTAAAACAGGGCTGTCATAAATATGTCTGCAGTATCACCAAAAACTACAATGATAATTACCACTGCATACCTTTGATAGTTTTGGAGTTTACAGTGTTGATTTTTAAGTAATATTTGAAGATTACAACCTCTGACTACAAAACATGGGCCTGAGCATAAAAGTTTATATAACCTTGAGACTCCTGAGATGGTCCTCTAATTATCAGTCAAAATTCTTTTAATGTTGCTAGTATCACAGTGCAAGTTTCTCTGAACTTTTTATCTGCATTAGCTAGTAGACAGTTGTTAACATTAAGTCCTAAATCATTCAGTAGGTATCAAACTTGCAAACCTTTCTTTAACATATTAAAAATCTGCAAGACAGTAGTTTTATCATACCCCATGTATACATATAATGGTACTAAATAATATGGTTCCTTCTAAAATTCATGTTCCAAAGAAATAATTTAGAAGTCTAGTAGTCTGACTTTTAATTTCTTTAAATTTGACAAAGTCAGGGTGTCTCCAACAGACATGAACATAACTATTCATAAAAGTCAATTTCCTATGAATTCCATATACACACATACACTAATAATCTCATGGCCCATTAAAATCAATCAAAATGTATTATTCTATCATTATAAACAATTCTCTCTCTCCATTAAAATTAATTTAACAACAATTAACTAATTTATTATTTAAATAATTGAACATATAACCTAAAAACTTCAAAACTTCTATTAAAATATATGAACACAATTTTAAAATACAAGACAGGGACATCATGTAATTCAAACCTGGAAAATTATATGCATATAAAAAATTTGCTTCTACAACTCCATCTTTTCCAATAATTCACTCCAGCAACCCATGCACAATTTTTCCACCCTTTCCACTACAAAAAATAAAATAATGTGGTAAGGAAATCTTGATATATGCTTATATATAAATATGTGTATTATTACATTTCAGTGAGTCCCTCATATGCTCATAAATACCTTCTTTTCTTCTTAACCACATAAAATGAAGGACATTGTTGGCATTTAGCTATATAGACTACTTCCTCGGAGCTACAATTAAAATAGCCCTTAGCCTTTACCCTTCACTCTTGCAAGAAAAACAATCATCAACCAAAACAAAAGGGCATAGAGAACAGGAAACTTGTGAAATTCATACTCATAATATCCATATCCTGTTCCAAAAATTAATTAGTAGTCTGACATTTAATTTTTTTAAATTTGACAAAGTCAGTGTGTCCACAACAATCATGAACATAATTATTCATAAAAGACAGTTTCCTATGAATATTCAAATATATTTTTTATTCAAATGCTGAATCTAGTACTCCATATTCCAACAAAAAACATTTCATTGAAACTCAAAATCATCTTACACAAATTTAAAAATAACTGCCATTCATCAAGAAACACATCTTTAGAGCAGGCCATAAATATAAATGCACTATAAAAATTGTCTAAAAACTTACATTTGTAAAAAATAAATAGCCACACCCAACAACTGTTTAAAATGAATGTAATCAAAGTAATAAAAGGCTGCTAGCACTAATTCTAATAAATGACAAAACAATTGATGCCCCAGATGCTAAAAGTCATGCAACTGGACAGATAGGCCCATTCTATATTTCTCAAGTGTACATCATTATGAAAAATATTCCTCATTTTGAGTCTTAAAAAAATCCATATTCTTTGCAGTTCCACACAGAAAGAAGTTTGTTTCCCATTCACTATTAAGAATATTAAAAAAAATCAATGATGAATAACACTGAATAATAATAAAAAATATACTGTGTAAGCATAAAATAACATATTTTAACCATTCTGTAAGCTTCCTATTTGAAATTGTTAGTAAGCTGGTAGTAAGAGTTTCACATTTTGAGAGATCCAAATTTTGGAGATGAAACATTTTGAACATATCATAAACATGACTTTCTTGTCCAGAATAAATTTATTTAAAAAGAATAAATGATGTTCCAAAAAAAAGTCATACGTTTCTTTTGAAATCAAATTAGATAACGGTTCTAACAGATTAAGGTCTACACTTTGACCTAAGCTGGCATCTGTAAAAGTTACCCCCTTATAACAATCTTATTCAACTCCTTTTATATTGCTGTTTTTATTATACCATCTTCAAAATTATCATGCCTGCCCCTTTATCCCATTCCATGAACCTAAAATGAGACATCAGATGTACTTTCTTCAAAGCTTTGAACTGTTTCTTCAGTCAAATTTTAATTTGGTTAAAGGGAACATTTGTTAAGCAGGTTCCTAAATTCAACTGCACATATGTTTTCATACAAGAGTGTTTGTTCCAAACCTGGATTGAATCAATTATTTTTGGTGCATTTCCTATATTATCACTTTCAAAGTGGGGGCAAGAACAGGGTCTATATTATAAGAACAAAGTTTTATAACTTTGAACACCATATGGGTGACACCATATGAATTAAGTTGTAAAACATCAAAACTAAAATAAAAAAATGTAAAAATAAAAAAAACCTACCTGATCACTCTGAGCAGGGGGACAAGCCACCCTGCAGCCCCCAAACCCCCGCTACTCAAATACACTGACTCTGAGATCGCACTACATTGAAGTAAAGGGAAGAATTCCCTATGATGATCTCTGTTCACACTTGCGAGGTTTTAAATATTCAACCATTTGGTGTCGCCCATATGGTGTTCAAATATTTAAAACATCATTCTTATAATATAGACCCCAAGAACATATGTCTATTTTTACACATTTCTAATTCACATGAGGAAGGGATAGATAAGATAACAGCATAAATGTCTAGTTATATGAATTTTAGAATGCAGGGCGTTATGGATATTTTGTAACTGCATTCTTAACAGATATTTTTTAGCAGTTGTATGGTATGATGTCCATGTGTGAACCCTTAGTATAAGCAGAATAGGAAAGATCCTTTCTTTTGACATCTGACTTTGTAAACATTTTTTGCAGTATGTTTTTAGGAAGTTTTTTTCTACAACGAGACATCAAAGAGGATCTAAAGACATTATTATTTATTATTTTATTTTTTAATCTGGTTATCATTTCTAAGTTTCAGCAGTAACTGATCTATAAGTGATATTTCTTTCATGGACATGAGATTTAGTTTTGATATTCAAATGATTATAGAAAACTGACTTTTATGAATAGTTATGTTTGTGTTAATAGCAGACACTCTGACATTGTTAATTTTAATGCAATTAAAGCTTAGGCAGTCAGCTTTTTTAAATAAATTTATTTGGAACATGAAATGAGAGGGAAATTGAATCATTTAATGCAAATGATTGTAAGTAGGGGTAAGCTAAAACCACCAGCTTATAGATATTGTATAATGTTAAGAGAGGCATATTCATTTTTTATCAATTTTAAATGAATCCGGTCTTAATGTTGGCAACACTATACTGGTCAACAAAAATAAATTCAGAGGTGCTTGCATTGAAGCTTAAGCTACAAAGATAAAATTAACTCTCTGGTTATTTTTAACATGCAAATAAAACTTTATACTACATTTTATAAATATTTTAATTTTCATTTTGTACTTAATATTGTTTTACAGATTTTATAACATTGTTTTTAAGTTTTTTTTATTATTTTATTATTTAAGACTTGTGACTGGTTGCTGTTAAGCATGTGATAAGATATATCTTTTTTACTCCAAAAAAAAGTCTCAGTGTGTCTTGAAAACAATGTTCAGTGTCAAATGTAAGTCAGTTTGTATGACTATCATGATATGAACTGCTATTATGCATCCTATGACTTGGTTTTACATGATGATATGTTAAGAGTAGATTATTTCAGTAGTCTCATTTTATCTCTCAATTCTTCTACCTCTAACCTCCACCTGTCAAATATCTGCCACTGTAAAGCATTGCATTTTATAGCTAACTACCTCAATGTATGCGCTGCAAGCAAAATCACATAATGCATTGCTCTTTTCTAATCATTCTCCTGTGTCCGCAACTCATAGGCACAGACTGATTGGATATACAGTTTGCAAAATTATGGAGATGTAGTAAGCCTGGTTATAGAACAGAAAACAGACTATTATGGTTCTAAACTTAATCATGTACCAAAAATTATCTTTATCCAAACAATTTATTTAAATGCTTTGTTTGTTTCTTAAGACTTGAATATTTTACTACCTAGTTTTTACTTTAACTCCGACCCAAATACTTTTCTTTCTCTCTTTATCAGGATATGTTTAAGGCGCATCTGTGGGCTAGGTTCAGGAGCCGAACAACATCTTTTGTTACATCGTATAATAAGGAACTAATACACTTATAGGCATGTTTACTATTTTTAGCTTTACCTATCCAAAGAGAATAATTCATAAATGGTGATATTGTACTCATTTACAATTCAGTGATGAAACATCTAATTGATCAGAACACAGCAACTGCCTGTATTATGCCATAGCAACTCAGGCTTGTGAAATAGTTTATTAGAGAACTGTGGAAGATGATCAAGTGGGGAGGGGTAATTATGGCCCCCTCTATCTATATTCTGGGCTGCACCTTCCACTACAAATACCTAGTCTTCCCATTTATTTAAACTCTTCTTTTTTACCATAATGAGCACATGAACACTAAAATAAATTGTCTTTATGTGGAAAGTTTCCTATGTTTTTTTTTTTTTCAACAGAAGAGATAATGGGTATTGGAAGATGGAGCTGTCTTGTTTAGACAACATTTTTCAATACTATTGATTGAGTTCGTATCAACTAAACTAAAATTTCTATATCACTAATATGGTGGCTGATATAATTAATCACCTGGCCATCAATGGTATTTGGAAACTAGATAAAAGTGTTCAAGTGTTCTAAGATAATATAATTCACTAATTTAGCCATCTTCAACTCAACATTCCATGTGATTGATTCATCTCCACTTAAAAGCCCTCCACTGGATTAAGCAGTTAACTTTCTTAACTCATTGTTCCACATCTTTGCCAGAGATATCTTCAGATTAATAATAATAATAATTATAATAATAATATCAATAATTAAAATAATATCTAGCAGAGCTCATCAGTGAACTGCCCATAATAAAATTAAATCTGAATCTGACTTATAGAATTCCAAAATTATGATAAATAAGGTTAAGAATGGTAGACTTGCAAGCAAAAACAACTGTTATAGCTAGCAACAAGAGCAAAACATTAAAAAAATAATGTTGGCATGGAATTGACCAATTTCTTCACCTAGGACAGTGGCAAAGGCACTACCTCTTCTCTACAAAATATCACTCTTGCATAATGCTCTGTCAGTCACATGCATAACTGTTGAAAGTGACACCCCAGCCCATGTACAAAATGGGGAAAAAGAGGTTGATGATGTATAGATGGATACATTCATCCCATGAATACATATCATCTCCCTTTTTCAGTGCATGCTGTCTTAAATAATGAGGTCTGTAGACATTTCAAATGACTAAAACTTGTATCACCTCTTTCTGACAATCCACAATTTCAGTTTCTAAAGATTCTGTCATTTTGTTATCACCCATTTTAAAAATTCATAGAAAAGTGCACACTTCTTGATCATCTAATAAACTCACTATACTTCCTAATCTGGTAGACTGTATCTGAGAGCATTTTGATAACAGGAAAAATTGTTAGCGTTCGCCTTCTTGGTATCTCTAAACCTTTTGATAGATCTCCCCAATTTAGATTAGTTTAAGTTTAAAAATGTTATAGCTTCACTTTTATGGCATTGTGATGGTTTTCAAACTGTGTGTCTAAAGGAACCCACTCTGGAAAATGGGATTTTGCCGTTTGCAGCCTCTTTGCTAAATATATATGTTTCTCAATGTTTAATACTTTTTCTGCTCCTGTTCAATGTCTGTGTGAATGATATTACTAAACACTGAGAGACTTAACTATTTCCATTAGAACAGTTCGCCACAGTTTGTTAATATCAGACTTTAAATAGGTTTCTATTACATACAATTTTGGCAAGTTCCCATGAGTCTACCCTTCTGCTGTTCTTTCTCAGGATCATTTTAGCCACCATTTCTAATTGTCACAATTGCCACCTCCCACACTTGCCTCAATTCCTAAAGGATTCAGAGTAACCCTTAAAAAAAACATGGAAACTGCCTCAAATTATCTCTTTGGACACATTAGTGGTCATCAATTAAAATCTGATTTATGAGTAAATAATGCAGTCAGTATGACCAACATAAAGCTAAGCAAAATTTCTTAACAAACTTAAAATAATGCAAAGTTAGCCCCTACATCCTCTTGCTTTCTTCCTATGTAGTCCTCTCACTCTTCATGTTTCCTCCCTATTATTTAACCAACTTGAGCAGATTTGTAATAGAACTAGATTTACATCAGGGCACCACAAGAGAACACTTCACTGCATATCTCTGTACTGTCTGCACTGGTTGAAATTCACTCATGATCTTCTGACAGCCAGCTGTGCTTTGCTCATAAACTATTGCTTTCCTACAACTGCTCTTAATTTTTTCAGTCGTCTTTTGGAGATTACCTCTCAGTATCTGATAGCCTCAGTAAGGTGCATAGTTTCTCTCACTAAATCTCACAAGTATGGAGACTTCAGGCTTCCTGTAAGAGTTGAGAAACTGGGGAATAAATTATTATTCAACATATGGTTTATCCTAGAATAAAGCTTTTCAAATCTTCACAAACAGTCTCTTACAAAACTCACCTTTCAGTTGTGCTATTGACTACTATTGTATTGTCAGTACAATTAACATTCAAGTCAGCTACTTTGCATTATTATCGAACTACAGTATATCACTTTGTATGTATCTGTACAATACCTTAATAACATGAACGTTCATCTGACTGATGAGTTACCAAATAGCTCTGTATATATTGTATTTTATAGCTAAAAACAATCTTACTCAAATATCTAACAATTGCAGAAATTCTATTTAGTACGTGCCTAATATTGTATCAGCTTGTTCATCACCTGTTGTTAATCATGTGTGTATCAAACAGGAGAGGTAGGTCATTGTTAAATCAGCTTGGATGAATGGCACAGACATCAGAGGAAATACCAAGGGTGAAATGAAGGAAGGCTGGTAATCATTATCTGGAGTTTAATTGGGATGTCACACTCAATAAAGTGGACAGGGTCAAGGATGTAAAGGTTACTGGCCAGAGAAATAGAGGACATAGTCTTCTTTCAGGAGGTTATGTTTAGAAGTATTATCCCTGTATGATTGCACCACTCCTTTCTCCCACTCAGACCATTCTTCTATGGCATGAGAGCTGTCCATCTCTGGGCTATTTGAAAGCTGAAAAGTCTGTTTGTTCCTGCCCAGAAACCCCCTATCAGACTCTATTTGCCTGGCACTGAAATCTAGGGTCTAGAGAAGAGGCCAGCTTGCAGGACCTGCAGAGCATCCTTCACGTCCCAATTCATAGACTGCTTGTGGATTTGCCATTGCTGTCTCCTCTGGAAGAGGGAGGCATGGATACTCTGTGTTCCCCTGGCTCAGCAAGGAGATCATTGCCTGATGCAGCATAAGCTAGCTCACCCACTGCAGGTAGGTGGCACACTCAGTCACCAGTATTTGTTGTCAGTGTCACAGACCTAGCATCCCTACTTTCCCACAGGCTGAGCAAGTTGGCATCTGATGCTCAAACTCACCCTCCTCCTCCTCACCCAGTCTCTCAGTCACCATGCCACTAATCAAATACAAGTTGTCTGGTCTGTACTGAGGGCATTATTCCTCTGTGCTATGCGACTGTCATGGGAAAGAACAGTCTCATAGCAAGTGTGAATGAGGAGAACTGGGAGATGGTGAGAATCAACATACAGGTGGTAGTAATTGTTAACAGGCAATTGATGTAGGAGAGGGATAGTTATAACAACAGAAAATTAAGTGCAAAAATATTCAAGCTAAAGAAATGTCTGGACGGAATATCACTGGTTGTAATGATGGTGCTAAATGCTCAAACCTGAAAACTGTGGAATATATATGCCCATACCAAGACATTATAGGGAAGAAATAAATCTGGAAGACTCTATAGAAAATCTTAAAGGGTAATTTAGTGTCACCATGAGAACAGATGGAACATATAAGAACTAGAGAGTGAAGATATTATCAGAAGAAGAGCGGAGGGGGGAGAAGCAAATGATCTTGAGAGGATAATTCACAAAGTGATAGACATGAACACCAGGACCTGTAGAGGCAGTGGTGATTTAGGAGTGATGCTGTGCTGTGAAGGTGACATGGGGGATAGATGAAAGAAGGAAACTGAGGGAGAAGCAAGTTAGAGATTACCGCAGAGAATGGCAGAGGAAGGGAAATGGGCAGATCAGATTTTGTGACAGATTGAAGGGCTAATACAGGATCTGGCACACAGGGATATCAATGCTAGTCAGGCAACGCTAATGAGATGGAAAGACTTTTATGGATGGGGGGGGGGGCAGGCACAGTCCTGACATGGAAACTGAGGGAAAACATTTGGAGACTTGTAGATGATTAAGGGGGGTACACCAATGAAGAGAAAAGGGGGAACAGGCAGTACTTGAAAGTATTGCTCACATGTAACAGACATGAATTTAGGTAAGTGTGATAGGAATGGGAGAAAATATCTGAGGAGTAAAATGAATACTTTATCAGTCATATCTCATTTTAGGAGATTTAAACGGTCATCAAGTTAATGAAGTCAGAGACTGCAACAGGATTTGATTCATTCCCCTTGAATTTTACAGCAAGGCTGTCTCACAGACAAATCTCTCAGAGACAGGGAGTGGGTCTTGTCTTCCCTTGATGAGTAGAGATTGTTCTAGTCTTAGAAGAAACTCAGGAGAAGGTAGAATTGCATAATTATTGGACAATTACTTTAATTAATATTGAAGTAAAAACATTGGCAAAGGTATTAAACTCAAAATTGGAGTAAATAATGGATACAAAGGAAGACAGAATGATTTTCTGAAAGGTTGGACAAGATCCCAACTACCCTTTTTATTAACGTTGTTAGCACAGCAAAAATGCATAGTTTGGCTATACATCAGAAACACAGGATCTTTAAACCCAGTTGATGTCCATAAAGATTAAGGTGCTTGTAAAATATCCCAAATTAGTTGGGATATTTTGCAGGCCCATTAATCTTTTTTTTTTTTTTTTTTTTTTTTTTTTGCTGTTAAAATGATTGCTTAAAATTGCCAAGCTTCTATAATCATTCATGTTGTCCAAATGTTTGTTAGTGATTTCCTTGGTAGAATGCAACTGCTTCTCCTCCTTAGTTAAATTCCATTTGCTATTTTGTAAAATGTTTACCTTTACAAGCACTTCTATGTTATGTATTGCTATATTACATATTTCTCTGGCCATTATTTTACTAGATATTTTAAATTCTAATTCCATTGTGTTCCACACAAAAATGAAGCCTTCTGAGCTGAGTTCTGTTCTCATCAAAAGTTGTTTAATTTGCCTGTTGCCCAGTCCCTAAATTGTTTTTTTCTTTTTAATCAGTAAACAGGGAAACACTGGGTCCCTTTGTCCCACTATACTCAGAGCAGACAGTGCTGTCAGCATACTCTGCCAGAACTGCCACATATAATACTTGAATGTTTCAGTTATACCTACATTTTACTGTGAAAAGTGTTTCCTGTCTGGTTTGGCCTAGTTACTGCACCTTAGTGAATACGTATCCATGTTCTCGTACCCAGTAAAGTGTAAAACTTTCCCCTATGCCAAAAATGTTAGCACATTTTTAGAAATCTTCCTTTTCTGGTTATAATCTTTCTTTTACTGGAACACCCTTATGCATCCTACTGTAGATAATGTCCGGAAATTCACCCTCATTGAAAATAGGACATTGAATGCTACACATCTTTGCCAGAATCTTTCCTAGCCCTGTTATGTTCATTTTAGATGGTATGTAAATATTTGTGAGTATAATTTTCCTTCCCATCCAGTAGCTTCATAACAGTACAAATCTTTCTGTTTATTGCTTTCCATTTTTTCATATACTGTTTTCTCTGTCGGTATACACCTGTTTTTCTAAGTCTGTATCTCTCTATTGAATATCCTTCCTAAAACCCTTTTATTGCGTTTTTCCCTACCCTCTCCCTTCAATTTATATATTCCATCTGTGGGTTACTGCCTTTTATGAATTATGCCTCCCCTCAGGGTATGCCTATACAAACATCCCCCACTTGAAACAGGAATGTCCATCTCTTCATGCCAGTACCTCAAATGCCAGCAATAAATCATATTCTTGTTGAGAGGTGGAAATTCACCTCTGTAGTTTTGCTGTTGAGGTGAATTTCTTGAACCCATTTCTTTATCTATGCTTGGCATACAGGGCATTGTTAGACCCAACTCTGATGGACCTCCTGCATATCCACAAAACAAATAACACCAGAATTACCCATTCTAAAGACTTAAACCTTGCCTGTGATATAAATAGGTCCTGCTGGAGAGATAGGTACAGTATGTATCCCAGAGACTACCATGTCTATGGAACAGGATCCCCATCCATGTGAAGCAGAGTTTCTCCTTAACCCAATTCAAGTGAAACTTTTGGAAAATTGGATGGGAAACTGGAAATTCATTCCTGGTGTGGCACCCATGTCTCTAATGGACTCAGGTAACCTGTAAATGGTTCATCTCCCAACCCCCTGCTTACACTTATCAAGGGTATCAGAACTTGCCAGAGATTTGGGATGCATGGCTAGGTTTAAAAAGGCCCTTGTGGTTGTTAGCCTAGTAAACACCTATGAACCTATAAACCTATGAGTACATCTTGGTTGTGCTTAACAGCTTGATTATGATCCTTTGTATATTACATTTCTAGTGCAAAGTGACAGTTGGTTTCAGGCAACTGAAGTCACTGTTGCTGAAGGCTTTCTTTCCTCAGTTGCCAAGCTTTACGCAGGCCTTTTGAGAGAGGGTGTGCCCTGCTCGTGTGATTTCCAGGAATTAAGATGACTAGTAATTAACTTTTTTGCTTTTGGGGGTTGAACTCTTGGTCTAGGGGTTTCTGAAGGAGGTGAGCCTAGTAAAATGTGTACCTGGCTGTTTTAGTAGCTGGTTGCCCTTCTTCCAAGGATAATCAGTAATGGTCAGAGAGATCAGCCTGCATAGGAATTTGGTACTGCAGAGGATATTGAATCAGTAATGAAGACAGCAGACATTTGCTCATGCCAAAGACTGAATCTGCTAATTGCTATTTGTGCTTCTCTGATAAGGTGGTAAACGCTGAAGCTAAGTACAATCTGTTCTTGTCCTTCTCCATGATGAACTTGTAAATGTATTGGTGATAACTTTGGGTCCTTGCCAAAACCAAAATATTTCAAACTGTTTGTTCTGGGATATGTGGATCACTGGGGTGAGGGTAGGGGGTTCTTTAACATTTTCATCACTGACTTTGGAAATAAAAAGAGATTAATTTGTTAGATTTGCCTTTACATTACCTTCGAGTTTTTAGAGGTGGCTGTTTGAAAGCAGTCTTTTTGGAGTTTGTAAGCAGTTTTGTTTTATTTAGTTGTGGATAGGTGAGCAGATTGCTGGAGGAATGTGTGTTCTTGTCCTATGTCTAGTATTCTTGTGGTGAGTGGAGGCCACATTGAAAGATATGCTAACTTAACAGTGTACTGCATTAGTGATGGTAGGAAGGAGTCAACCTCATTTTTAAAGAGAAGCTGAGCATATTTTGATGCAACAAGTTTGACATAATGGTTAAGGTCTTTACCTCACAGATGCTGCATACAGGATTTGATTCTGACCTCTAGTTATTGGCTGGGCTTATAATAGTCTTTAAACTAATAATCTAGTATGAATCTGTTTGTTAAACAGGAAACTAAGTGGACTTAAGAGCAACTAGCCTAATTACATAGTCAAGATAGCCTCACAGGCTAAAGACAATCAAAATGCCTTCTACAGCTATGTCATAAACCTCAAAGACAATGCACATCAGTGTGCCAGACTGGTTGTCAATGGTGCCACCTTCACAGACCAGAGTGACATAGCAAATTTGCTGACTGAAAAATTCAGCTCAGACTTCATGACCCACTCCATTCCCTGCCTTCCCCCATGAAATACATACTAGCATAATCCCCCAATTACTAACAGGGAGCAGGTACTGATGGTGCTCAATAAGGCCAAAAAACAGCCTCAGTGGGGTTTGACAGTATCCCAGAATGCCTCCTAAATAGCTTGAGAAATGACCTATCAGGACCACTTTGAGTCACTTTTCAACTATAACCTCATACCATGAGAATGGAGAACTGCAGCCAGTATCCCACTTCACAAGAGTGGACCATCGACCAACCCTGGAAACTACAGACCCATTAGTCTGACTAGTCTAATATGTAAAACCACTGGATGAATTATTGTGGAAAAGATCATCAAAGACACTGGACACAACCTAGTTTAGCTTTGTCAAGGGAAGGTCATGTCTGCTATGCCTAGAGGGAAAATGGTGCATAGTGCCTACCTGGACCTGGCTAAGGCATTTGATATAATACATCACGTTGGTATAGTCAACAAACTCACCAAACTGGGCATAATCCCCT
Source organism: Protopterus annectens (assembly GCF_019279795.1). Taxonomy (NCBI): domain Eukaryota; kingdom Metazoa; phylum Chordata; order Ceratodontiformes; family Protopteridae; genus Protopterus; species Protopterus annectens. The sequence goes on along the minus strand of NC_056749.1, from coordinate 467,786,278 downwards.
TCATAACTCGCAGGATTGCCAGGTGGCTCACAGACAGGACACAGGAAATCAGGATTAGTGAGAGCAGCTCCATTAAGAGCCTGGAGACCAGTGGGGTACCTCAGGGATTTGTACTGAGATTGGTCCTATTCAGCCTCTACTTCTTGGAGCTGAAGGCTAATGTCAGACTACTTTGACTGATAAGCTTCATAGATGACTGCAAATTGGGAGCTATCATAGATTCCTCCATACATAAACATCTTACAAGAGGGTCTAACATGGACAAATAGCTGTTACCAAAGTCACCAATTAAAACTCATTGCCAAGAAGTGTTCTCCAGGAAGGGCTGACACAGACAGATAACTTATGTCAAAGCCATGGACTAAAATTTAATGCCAAGAAATGTATAATAGTATCCTTCAGGAAGTCATCTACCCTGGTAACTATCATATTGACAACACACCCCTAACAGACGACCCAATAGTCTAGACAGTAATCTAGCATTTGATGATCATGTGTCTACAGTAGTAAGAAAATCATTCTATATTGTGCAATTAATAAAACAAAAGTATTTCACCTAGGTCAAAGGAAGTCATTGTTCTACTGTATTCAGCATTCATTGAACCTGTTATTAAGTATAATGCCCACACTGAGATGTACCTAACCAGGCACATCCAACAATTTCAATGTCCACAGAGGTTCCTCACTAAAAGAATACAGGGAGTAAATAACATGTCCTATGCTGACTGCCTCAAAGCTCTAGCCATGTATTCTGCATTCTACAGGTTGTTGAGGGGAGATCTATGCCTGGCATACATGGTGTTGTCAGACCCCACCCTGCTGAACCTTCTGCATATTCGCAAAACAAACAGCACCAGAATTACCCATTCTTAAGACTTAAACTTTGCCTGTAATATAAATAGGACCTGCTGGAGAAAGAGGTATGTATCCCAGAGACTACCTCGTCTATGGAACAGGCTCCCCATCCATGGGAAGCAGAGTTCCTCCCTAACACAATTCAAGTGTAACTTGGACAGTTGGATAAGAAACAGGAAATTCATCCCTGGTTTGGCACCTTCAGTATGTCTCTAATGGATACAGCCTATAAATGATTTGTCTCCCAGGACCCTGTTTGTAAATATTTCATCTCTCAAGCACCTGCTTACACTTATCAAGGGTACCAAAACTTGTCAGAGATTTGGGATGCACGGTTAGGTTTAAAAAGGCACTTATGGTCTTTAGCCTAGTACACACCTATGAATCTATAACAAATGTATTATAATGCATTTTGGGAAAACTGCCACCCAGGCTAATTACTCCATCAGTAAGACACCCTTAAGAGTTGATCCAGTATTCTGGGATCTGGGAACATATGTAGACAGTAATCTGGCATTTGACCAACATGTAAACAAGGTAGTAAGAAAATCATGCTGTGTCATCCAACATATAAATAAGAACACGGAATCCAGGTCCAAGGAAGTCATAGTGCCACTTTATTCAGCCCTTATTAGACCTATCATTGAGTACAATGTCCTTTTAAACATGTACCTGACTAGACATACATATGCAACAGCTGGAATGCCCAGAAAACCAGTGAAATCCAGGGTATAAGCACATTGTCCTATACTGATCGCCTTAAAGCCCTATCTCTACACTCTGTCTCCTACAGGTTACTGAGATCTATGCCTAGCATACAAGGCATCCTTGGATCCAGGTCTGACAGACCTTTTGCACATCTGCAAAATGAACAGGATCAGAACCACTAGATCCAAGAATTTAAATTTTGCATGTGACATAAATATGACATATTAGTGAGACAGATGTGTGTCTCAGAGGATCCCCATGCTCTGGAACACGCTCCCCATCCACGTGAAACAGACTCCATCCCTAACCCTATTTATGTGCAATCTTGACCAATGGATGGAAAATCAGAAATCCCCCACCCCCCGCAGGTCTGCCCCTAATGTCTATGATGTACAGAGGCAAACAGTAATGTCCAAATTAACATACCCCCCACATAACCTCTAGAAACTTCCTAACCAACATATCCCCTCCTAATAAAAGTCCATGATACATAGGGTCACAATTTAGTTGGGTTGCTCACCTAGGCTTATAAAGGCTCTAATGGTTATTAGCCTAGTATATACCTATGAACTTTGCCCTGACATTCTGCATGCAACCTAAATGTTCCGAAGTGCTTTTTAGTGTCAAAGCATTTATTGTACTTTTCATTTCTTGTCATCTTATTTTCCTTCCTTTCACCTTCCCGTCTGTCTATTTTCCTCTCTTCCTCTTTCTTGTACCTCTCACGATTGTTGCAGTAATAAAATCTTAATACCTGTTTAGTGGCACTATTTGAGAATCCTTTCTTAAATGTATATGGTTACATATTTGAAATGAGAATGCATCTTTCTTAATTTAGTGATATTCAAATGCTTGTCTGTAATGTTTTTGAAAGCCTTTTGCTTAAGATCAGTTCATAATGCAGTTAAACATGCCTTGGAAGGAAACTAACAACGGTGATTAGTGGAGATGTTCAAAGATTATCTTATGTGGGAGACTATGTAGCTTGGCAACTCAGATTTAATTCCCTGATGATGTATTTTACTTCCTGGAGATTTTATTTAAGTTTCATTCCGTAGTATGTTTTTTATTTAATCTACTGTTTGTTTTTATATGTTTCTTAATATAAAAAATCAACTGTCTAAACTGTTTATGACACTGACCAAAATTAGGAAAATATAACATATTAATAACCAACACCTTGTACTTCAAAATATTACTATACACCAGGACTGTTGCTGTTTATGACAGCAAGATACGTCTTCCTGTTTATTCATTTCACAGTGCTGTTTGTTGGTCTGTAAGTGGAATTGATGAAAACTCATATAATCCGTGATTAATGTGTCAGGATTTTGCACGTGAAAGATAAACCCCTTTCTTTCCTTGGTCAAAAGTATATAGGGCACACATACGAAAATCTGTTTCTTTAAACTTGTTTATGCAAGCAAGGCATTTTCCTGTTGGCCAGTAGTTTTAACATTGAATGCAGTACAAGTCCAAAATATCCCATGTAATGGGTGTAGAACTCCATTTTCCTACATTGTAGAAATAAATGAATCAAGAGCTTATTAGGTTGATTTTTTTTTATTTATCACACTCTGTTTACATGAATTCTTATTGCACTCTTGTAGCAGTGAGAATCAGCTCAAATGTTTCAATGTGCAGGAACTCCTTTTTTTTAATTTTATGTAAAACAAAACATATAACTTTGCCACCTTACCTGCCTGAATAGCTTAACAAAGAATAGCCTCAAAACATTTTTACACTGGACAAGTATGCATAAATATGTCATTTTAAAAACACTTCCAAGTCCAGCAAGAAGATAAAATATAGAAATGTGTATGTCTCATACTTCACAGAGCTGCCATGAATTTGCATAGTGCGGTAACTTGTTTCCAAAATCTGTTTATAAGCCTTAAAACACATAATATGCAACTACAGTCACTTCTTCACTGGACTATAGTTCACATTTTACTGCTACAGTTCAGCATGTGTTTCTGACAAATGTTTGTTGGGTTACAGCTAAGTAATTTCTGCAGTGCTGATTTATAGTTTGTTGGCCTTAGGGGGTATAATGGGCTATATTAGGCTTGTGTACATTATGAATCCACTCGCCATTTTAAGTAAACAACATGGATGGTCGGGTTGTGGAAGCTTACTTATAAGTGTTAGACAGAGTGAATTCCAAAACAAATCTCCTCCTGCCGAAATTTCTGATTATTTTCTAGCATACCAATTAGAAACTTTTGTCTCTGAATTTAGATAGCCCTTGCTTGCATTTCAAGGCAGCAAACTTTATCATACTACAAACTTCTCAGCAAAACAGGATTTTTACTTGACTGGAAAATGACAAAGATGAATAAAAGGTACAGTGAGGGAATGGAGTGGTAATTTCAAATGGTTCAACAAGATTACAGTTGATAGAAAATGTGCTTAACTTACAGTAGTGTGGGATATGGTACGTGGTACAAAAGGAGGAAAACCATAACAGGGCCAGTAAGAGAGTCGTGCTGCTGTGCTTTGACAACTGTCCCTTTCATCACATTTTAAACTGATTTACAGACTAAGACGCAGGAGAAACATATCCAGAGTAGGAAGTGGGATCATATTTCTTTTATAGTCAGCTGCATTAGTTGACATCGTGCCAAGTCAGCTAGTGTTGTTACTGCTGTTATGCCCAACCTTCGCAAAGGAGTCATGTAGTTGTGCCAATTTTAGCAAGCCACTGGCATTGCTGTCCAGCTACATTTGCATTTGAATTAAGAAGAAAGCTTGATTGTCCAGACCACACAACATGTGAAAATAATATTTTTTCAAGGTGATATTCAACACAGAAGAGTTAAACCTTTTGAATGCTTTGTGCTTCTCCTTTATTTCTGCATTTTGAACCTTAAAGTGACATGCTTTGATAAGAATAAGGCTCAGACCTGCAAGCACTCATCCTCTGTCACTGTACCTTTCCTGATTTTTAGGAACAGGTGCACACAGGTCAGTTAATGAGTCTCTTCTTACACACCAGTATCAGTAAGTTTTAACCTTTATAGGGAGACAACATGCCAAAGAGTGAGAGAACTTTCATGCTTTTTCTTGATAACATTAATTCTATTAAACTGAAGCTGTGTTGCAGGAATTTCTTTGGAATAAAGATGGAAAAGCATATATCCAAAAACGTACTATAGCAACATGTTACATGAATCATGACTGAGAACATCCACTGTATCAGCAAATTCTAAAGCTGGTGGCAGAGTCATCATAACTGTAGTATCAGCATAACAACCAAGACTATCGAATAACACCTACAGAGAAGAACCACTACTCATTCCCATAGGACCCCTATGTTTTACAACTGCTGTATTAATAATTCTAGTACTATTTCAGTAAAGCCACAAAAATGTCCAACTATGCCTGTGTAATAATAAAAAAGGATGATTAATATATATATTTCTCTGTAACTGACTCTCACTCTGTCATACACTTGCTCACACATGCTAATATATGCATGTGTGTGAATGTTACCAAAATATATTAGTGCATCATTTACAGTAATATAACTGTAACCGCTAACTCCCATACATCAAGTATAAACTTAAACAGTTTCTCACAACTAATTAATAGCCCCACACATTATAGTAAGACATCAGATTCCTTATTAGACGGGATCCTAGTATCAGACTATAACAAATTCACAACCACAGGTACAATGCCAAACTCTGTCAGTGACCATCTCACAATCTGTACAACCAGACATCTCACACATCCACTCAAGCAGCATGTTTATAAAACAACACACAACCTGTACAAGTTTAATACAGAGATATTCATTACTTCTCTATCATCTATTAACTGGGACATCCTAAAAATCCTCCAGTTAGATCATGCTGTAAATGAATTCATTACAGCTTTCCTAAACATCCTAAATAGCTTTGCACCCCCTAGAAGGAAGATACTAAAAACATATAATGCAATTTAGCTATCCAAAAAAGAGTAGAATGCTAATGCAGGATACAGAAAAAGCATGGAAAGAATAGCAAAAGTATAAAACACCACAATATCTTGAAAACTTCAGAATCCTTAGCAGTCATACTAAAAAGTAAATAATGAAAAAAATATACTATAAAAATTTTCAGAACATTATAAAACACAACCCTAAACAAATGAAAGAGATTTTACATTCTGGCCAAAACTTCAACCCTAATCACTGTTTCAATATCTCACCACTTGAAACTGCAATTGAATTGAACTCTTCATGTATCACCACATGCATTTTTCACCTTCAAATCTGTACCAACATGCTGTATAAAAGTACTCTTAAACCCGTACCATGCTCTACTTCAGCTGATGACCTTGCAAGCAAATTCCTTAAAATAACAGCCAATAGGATTGCCTTTCCTGCCTCAACCATTATAAATAGGTCAGCTCAGGAATCCCATGCTCCTTCTCTCTGGAAAAGGTTATAGATTATTCCTCTGCACAAATGAGGTAATTCAACAGACATCACTAACTTTAAACTGATAATCGTATCCCCCTCTCTAACTTGAAAAATATATTCAAAAACAATTGCTAAGCTAGCTGCTGCACACAGCACGGCTTCTGTCCTTCCCATAGCACTTTCACTATACTTCTAACCTTTATAGGTAGAGTCAGTAAAGCTACAGGTAATGGTAAACTAGTTTTCACCTTATTTCTACACTTGTCCATAGCCTTCAACACAGTTTGCCACAGCAAACTTCAACTTCAGATATCCTCACTAGATCTATCTCAGCCCACACTTCTATGGTTCAAATGCTACTTGAGTAATAGATATTATTCAGTAAAAGGGCATTCCCCTCTCTCTCTATACCTCCAGGTCACCACAGTGCACCACAAGGCTCTATCCTTGGTCCTCTCCTCTTTAACATTCTCACCAACACCCCCCCACACACACATCCACATGGCAGGCCTCCCTAATACACTATACAAATTACTCCACACTCATATGCACATCAGACAACCTGGCATAGCTCCAGAAAATTATTCCTGCAGCTTTTAATTATTCCGGAAGACAGGAAGCTTTAACAGCCACAGCAACATGGCTTTATGGCTCACAACTCATGCTCAGCTCTCCCCCACAAAAAACAAACTACTACTTTTTTTCCTCAAATCTGTTTCTCATGAAAAAAAAAAAAACAAAATTTAAAATCCTTTCTCTTAGTAATACAACCATTGAAATCACTTCTTTTAGCAAATTATTACAATTAATAGTGAATGATAATCTTAAATTCAACCTGTGTATACAAAATTGTATAAAAAAATCATCAAAAACCAGGGATGCTTTACTGAGCAAAAAACTTTATCACCAACACCACTAAAACTACACTTGCCACTACTTACCTTCTCCCCTCGCTATTTTGTGGCACTTGCATTTCTTACTAACCTCCAGGCTTTACAAAAAGCAAAACTTGAACAATGCTATAATAAAGTAGTTAAATTTGCAGCAAATTCCCCTTTCAGAACCCACCACTATCTAACAGTAAAAAAAACTAAATTGATTAGAACTACCCTATTAACTGACATAGTTTCTCAGCACCTATAAAATTATCCAGCATCCATCTGCTTGTCCAGCACTAAATACCATTCTACAGGATTATGTCCCCATATGGTTATTGCAATAACCGAAACCTCCTCTCCACACACCTATCACACCTGCTGGGCATGGTCTGTACTTGTACCTTCTTGCTAAGGCCTAGAACTCCTTGCCTGTATCCAGCAGGCCAATACCCTCCCTTACATCCTTTAAAATGTTTCTGAAAGACTTCCTAGCCAAAATCTGTCTCTCTTCTTGTTCAGTCCCAGGATAAACTGCATCTCTATATAAGAACAAGAACCTATTCAAACCTTACACCTCCTTACTCCCCCTTTTTTACTCACGTTCTTACTTCGGTCAATTTCTCTCCTCTGACTCTATCTAAATATGACATAACCTTGTTTTTTTCTCCCACTTCATATTGCATTTCATGTTTGTATTGTACTAACAACATTGATTTCTCTAAACTGGCTAAAATTTCTCTAAATATTAAATCATTGTCACATAAGTTGCATCTATTCATAAATATTTTCACGTCTAATTTGGTATTATTGTTTAAATTGTAGATGTATTTATTGTCTTTATTGTATTATTTTAAAAGATTATAAAATTATTATTTTTAAAATGTTTTTTGTAATACTTTGGAGCTTTTCTCTGTAGGCCACTGCTGAAAATTGGCACCTAACCATTTGGACGTTCTCAGTAATCTAATATCAATAAATAAATACACCTTCAACATAAAGGCTAAGCATATGTAAATGCTGATATTCATACTTTAGTCTGAGCTCTAATGTGTGTTTATTACCCTTAACTGCTAGAGATACTGAAGCCAAATCCATGCATGTCAGAAGATGAACTGTAATTTTTACACAGTCACCATTATTTATTGCTTCTTGTAGACCTAGTCAGGCACTTAGTTGCTCATTCCAGTGGTATAAAGCAATAAAGGTAAGGGAATGTTAGCAGCATGGCTAAAGTTTTACCATTTAGTGTGAGAGCACACTACTTCTAAATGTTCAGGTACTGTACTTTTAGCCCTGTGCCCTACATTACCCTGGTCCCACGTATAAGGATGGCCTCCCATATAGCAGTAACAAGTATGTGGATCTAATAAGACGCAACACCTTTCATATATACAGTAAAATATTTAATATGAGGAGGATTCTTATAAGACAGTCATAGAGTTTATAGAGAGCTGACACATCATTCTTTAAAAATTAGAAAGTAAGAATACTAACATTTGCACATACCTACATAGGCACTGGTAAATAAACACAACCTAATTAACACTCTTCAAGAAAAATCTTGATGAGTGTATGGGAAATGGGAAATAGGAAATACACCCTGGGGATCACTTCTGTGGCTCTGCTTGAGAGGGGCACAGGAAAATAACTTTCTTGGGTGGCGTAAGCCAGGGAACCTTGTTGGCTAGGCTTACTTAAGCCCTTGGGCCGATAGCCTAGTACCTACCTATGAACCTAATGAATTAACACACACTTTTAAATAAATAGCCATGATTTTAAAAAAGATTCCAGGATTTCAGAGACTAAGATCAATTCCTTGAGGAATAAACTGGAATAATGACTTCTGTTGATTTAATTTCTCCAAGTCTTTCAGGGTTTCTAATACCGTGATGGGAATGGACCCCATTCCTAAGTCAAAGCATGATTAAAGTTCATAAAATTAGTATTGTTTAAATCTTTGGTTTTAGCCAAAAGTGGTGTTCTCAGCGCCTGCAATGTGCCCAGAACTGACTCCTCCTGCAATTCATACAGAGTTACATGTATCAGTAGCATTGCTCCTACTACTAGTGGAGCTGTCTGCTTGTCCTCCTTCCACATTGCCCTCATTTCAGCCTGCAAATCCTGGCATATTATGACTTTGTAGCTTTCTGTACATAAGACACCATAATCACTGGGTGTAGAAATTTCAGTGATCAATGTTACTTTTGTATTCTTTTCATGGACTACTATAGCTGGTTTTCTTGCATCTATTTTTTGAACTGTTTGCAATGGGTGGTCCCGAGTGATATAAACTGATAATTCTTGATAATCCTTTGTGGCTCATACTTCCAGCACTTAGCTACTTCAATATTGTAATGCTTGCATAATCCCCAATGCAACAGTCTTCATACATTATTATGCCTTTCAGTATACATACCCTCTGCCATGAGTGTATCATATCCAGCAAAAAGATGTGACTATTTCCAATTCTGTTTTACAAAACCTGCATTTCTCCAACATGTTGAATGGGCTTTCTAAACCAAGCTGTATGTAATCCACTATCCTAGGCGCCAATATTAACCTTTCATCATTTTGTTTAAACTTATCTTTCCTTAACCATTCATGCATCAGATCCTGATCGACAAGAGGTTGTTCCAGGGGTTTTCCATATTTCCAACTGTATTTATGCCTTTTCCAGATTTCTTGCTTTCTGATCTAATCCTTCACCTTGTATTCTTTTTTTTGACACATTTAGTTGCTGCCTGATTTTTGTCTACTTCTGGTTTGATGTCCATTCCTGCCTGACATCGATATGCTTCTGATTAAACTAAGATGGGAAGTCATCTTAGATTTGTTCTTATGTTTCACTATATTTGGATCCTGTGAGGTCAGCAGATAAGTATGCAGTCCTACAACTGCAGATGTATACATGTAATCAGTTTCAAGGAGGCCTATACCTTCTTTAGAATATGGACTCCTACAACTGCAGATGTATACATGTAATCAGTTTCAAGGAGGCCTATACCTTCTTTAGAATATGGACTCCTACAACTGCAGATGTATACATGTAATCAGTTTCAAGGAGGCCTATACCTTCTTTAGAATATGGACTCCTACAACTGCAGATGTATACATGTAATCAGTTTCAAGGAGGCCTATACCTTCTTTAGAATATGGACTCCTACAACTGCAGATGTATACATGTAATCAGTTTCAAGGAGGCCTATACCTTCTTTAGAATATGGACTGTATAATCTTGGTATACAGTGATTCTTTATAAATCAGTTGATAAGTATCAAGCATTTTCTTGTTTTCCTGTCCAACTGATCCAATACATTCTGGGGTCAGTCAATCACCCCAAAACTGCAAGTTATAACTGGAAGGGCAAATTGGTTTATCGCTTGTAGTTTGTTCCTAGATGACAGGGCTGTTTTCAGTGTTAATTTTAGTCTTTTGTTCGCATTTGTTCCTGTTTTATTGTCAGTCTTACATCAGTTCCAAATATTTATACATGCTCTCCTGCTCGAGTTCCTTTATATCATATTCCTGACCCAGACTGATAATTTCTTGGTGCTGCAGCTTTCTTGCTTTAAAGATTGCTTTTGCACATCTTATCAAGACCAAATTATACTCTTCTATCATCTGAGAAAGTTTTAACCACTTGCAGTTGTGCTTTCATTTCGTCATCTGATGAACTATACAGTTTTATATCATCTACAAGAAGAAGATGAGAAGTCCTTACACTTTGTTGTTTTCTGGGAGTGAAATTGTAACTATGACCTAATGGATTAAGGAGACTGCTAAATGGGTTAAGGGCAAGACAAAAGAACAAAATTGACAAACAGTCACCCAGGAATGTCCCCTTTTGAATTTTTACCCCTGGGATAATAATTTGCCCTATATCATGGCTTTGCTGTGGAGTGGTTTGTCACTATTTCATGGTCACTGTAATGTAATTGATCAATGTAGGTTGTATCTTACATATCTGTAACCACTCCTTTATCCATGAACATGAGATGCTGTCAAGTGCTATTTTGTAGTCTGTCCATGCCATACTTAGATTATTCCCCTTTTTACAATTCTCCATTATGTCTTTTAACAATTAATAATCCTTTGTTCTGTACATGTTTCTTTTATCACCCTTTTGTTTTATTCCATGATTGAGTTTTCTTCTTAATGACTATAAACTCTGTTGGTATCAGTTCCAATATATAGTTTATACACCATTAGAAGACAAGTTATTGGTCTACAGTTTTTAGGATATCTTGCAGGCTCACTTTTGGGGAATATTTTTCCTGTTGTTAACCAGGCTGGTGTCTGTTCAGGATGTACACATAAATAGTTCTTACTCAGGGCTAAATCTTTGTGTAAAGATGCTAATACTTTCAGCCAGAAGTTGGGTACTGCATCGGGCCGGGTCTATATTATAAGACTGACGGCTGAAAACATTGAAAACCATATGGTCGATGTCTTCAAACATCGAACTTATAAAAACAACAAAAAGAAAAAAGTACCCTAATGGGTTTAAGCAGGGGGCCAAGCCCCCTTGCATCCCCCACACCCCCCGCTACTTAAATATACCAACTCTGAGACCACACTACATTGCAGTAAACGGAAATCTCCCCTTACGGACATTTCCATTTATACATTCGATGTTCTCTGCTTTCGCTATTCTTGTGTTGACATTATCAGCTTTGATATTGTCAGCTTTTGAGAATATAATATAGACACCATTGGGCCTGGGGTTTTCCAGTTAGGAACTTTTCTTAATTTTGTATTATTTTTCTCTGGACGTTACTTCATCCAATTTCATATCCTGTACATATGAACTTCTTACTGTTTCTTTTACTTCTTTTATCCATTCAGCATCTATATGTTCCACAGTGTCTTTAAAAATATTTCTCCAAAATATGTCTATTTCTTCTTTTTTTGCTGGTATTTCTATTCCTTTTGCTTTGTTTCCATATTCTCTATAAACAGTACCGAAACAAATGCTGCAATATACGAACCCCACAAAAAAGAAATCAACTAATTAATTCGTCATAATTAATTGACCTAAATATATTTGTTTTGTGAAATTGCTCCCTTGTTTTTAATTGAGTTGTGTAATTCATGGTGAATGCAGTTTAATATGTAATGTTCATTTTTTAATAGTTGATGAATACATTTTTAAAAAAAGTTTTTTAAATCATGCTTTTTAGGTCAATTAATTATGACGAGTTGATTAATTAACTTATTTGGGGAAGATATTTAAACTGAGTGTAACAGGAAATTGCTTTATCTGATGAAGTCTTCTTGAGAGACGAAAACGTGTGTGGTGCTTATTGCTGGAGTCTTTTACACGTTAATAAACTGTTCGTGATCAATTCGTGCCTGATTGTGAGCTTTTTTGCCCTGATAGCTACTGGACTGGTGTGGCTGCTTTCATATTCTCTATAAACTTTTTTGGGTCATCAATAAATTGCTTATTTTGTACTTTCCTTTACATTTATCTACATCCCTTCTACGTTTTTCTGCCTGTGCTGATATCCTTAGTTTATTATCCTGGTCTGTTCTAATACTCCACATTGCTTTTATTACATCTATCATTCTAAGCATTTTTGTTGATCTGTTCTCTCTTCTATACTCTAATAATGACATTTCTTGTCTTAATTGCTTTGTAGTTTTCTCTGTTCAGTATTTCCGTGATGGTATTTAATTTCTTCCCTTCCCTTATTGCCCTGTATTTTTGCGGTAAGACTTTATCTGTTATTAAATTAGCTGCACAGTAATATATCCTATTTACTTCTGTTATGTCACATGAATTTCTGTTAACGGTCTTGATTACTGTGTTCATTTCCTTTAATGGGACTTAATAGGACTAAAATTTTGTGTCATAATTGACTTTCTGTAATCTATTTATTTCACACTGATCTTAATATGGATATCCATTGCCATTAAATCAAGCAAATCTTCCCTTAGATCATTTTCTTCTAAACTGAGGCCACATTCTTCGTACTCTTTTTCCTGTGGACATTCTATAGGACATCCTCCTGTGACACAGTCTCTTCAGCTGCATCATACATCATCCATTGCTCTTTGATATGGGAACTCACTGGCCTATTATATCGCAAAATTGATTGCGTCAATGCTGCCACCATTTCCTATTCCTTCCTTTGCTGTGCGACTTCAACTCAACTTTCTGTACTGGCTTTCTACTTGACGGCTCCAAAGTATCTTCATGAGGCAATTAATAAAATACTTCCCATTCCACCTGTTTCTCCTTAATTTGGGGATGTGCTGTTCTATCATGTTGTAATGTTACCAGAGTAGGATTTTCTACACTAAATCCCTTACTTCACGGGTAATCCATAACTTCAGTTTCTATTTCTTTAACTTCCCCATCACTAATCCTGTCTTCTAGTTTCCCTATTTATTTTCTTATTTTTATGTTGTCAAATTTTCTATATGTGAATGTCTTTGCCTGTATTTCTCTTCAAATATATTTGGTGCTGCTGTTTTGTATTGATTAGTTTTGCTTTCTCCTTTGCAATATTGCACCATATTAAATCTCTTTTTCTTTCCATATCCATATTTCTTCTTCAGATGTTTTCCACTCTACCTGTTTCTCCTTATTTTGGGAACTCATTGTTCCATCATGCTGTGATATAACCTGTGTTACACTTTCTACACAATATCCTTCACTTCGCAGATGTTCCATAACTTCAGCTTCAACTTGTTCTACATTCCCCATTTTTTATCTTATTTTTTGTGTATCTTCTGTCTGGAAATTCTAGCCTTCTTGAATAATAGTAACATTACAGTGAAGGTGGTACCGTTTACCACCAGTTCAGCACACTGCTGTGTGTGTTACCTTTATGGTTTCATACATATCTGTAGAAGGCCTCGTGGTTGTCTTTAGCCCGAGAGACCTTCTTGACCTCGCAACTGGCCTTTGTTGCATTTAATTACTTTGCATAGTTTCCTGTTTATTTAATTATAAGATCATAGGAGATTACTAGGCTATTGATCAGGATATCATTTTAAGCCTAGCCATTCCAACCAATTGTAATACCGTAGAAGTACTAGTCAATACCCACATTTGCATTTAGTGATGACTGCCCATGTCCAGGAGGGTTGTGCGTGCTATCCCCGGTAAGAATTTATGGTGCCCCATCCACTCATCCAGGTTACTCTTAAACAGTGTCATAGAGGTGTTGTGTTTCACATGAATTGTTAGCTTGTTCCAAAGACATGGCAGTTGCTGGGAGATAAATCTGTCCCTCCAGCATGTCCTATTTAAGTGGAAGGCTATATCTAAGTCCCTGCAATGGGTGGCACTAGACCCATTTGATTTATGGGTATGCACTAAGTTCATTAGGTCTGGGTCTTGGGTTGCTCAGAATGCCACACATAACTCTCCCCTAAGAAGTCTATACAATAAAGAGTATAGTGACAGGGATATTACTCAGTCCATGTATGGCACATGCTGGAGGCCATTGATGATCTTTGTTAGGAACCTCTGAGGTCTCTCTAATTGCTGTATTTGCTTAGTACGGTGCATACCGAATGGGGCATTATACTCAATTATGGGCTCGATAAGTGCCTAGTTTAGGGGGGGAGGGTTATAACTTCTTTTGCTGTCAAGACAATGCTATTACTAATCAAGTGAGCTACATGGAAAGCTTTCCTTACAATGGTAAATGCATGTTGGTCGAAATTAAGTTTGCAGTCAACCTGTAATCCCAGGTCCCTTACCACTTCATGGGTACTTAGGGTATTATTGATTTGATAGTGTAAATGGACATTGTTTGTGCCAAAGGGAATGATGATCCATTTCTTTGCATTCAGTTTGAGCTCATGACTAACACACCAGCCGATGGTCTGTTTGAAACCATCCTGTAGTATATTGACACCATTTGGGGATTAAATGATTGTACCTAGTTTGCAGTCATCTGCAGACTTTGTCAGCCACAACCCTTTGGTATATACTTCTCAGACATTCAGGTCAAAACTAAACAGTAGGGGGCCCAGCACTGACCCCTGTGGCACCCCACTGGTAACAGGTCTGCTTGTTGATGTAGAGTCACCCACTTTGATAGTGTGTATCTGGTTTGTGAACCAGTTGGCAACCCATCTTACAATGAAGGGATTTACATTCAGTTTGATAAGTTTATCGGTAATGCCTGAGTATGGGATTGTGTCAAAAGCCTTTGCCAAGTCAAGGTATACTGTGTGCACAGATTTGTCCTCATCAATGGCCTTGGTCACACTTTCAAAGAAATCCACAAGATTTAACAGGCAGGATCTGCCCTTCACAAAGCTGAATTGGATAGGATCCAGGGTTTGGAGGCCACCTATGTCTTTATTTATAAGATCCATAATGATACATTCCTTGGCCTGACAGATGAGGCTGTGCAGGCTTTTGGGTCTGTAATTCCCCAGGTCTGTTGCTAGGCCACCTTTGTGGAGGGGAGTAACTGTAGCCATTCTCTATTCCACAGGAACAAAGCCTGTGGTTAGGCTATGATTGGAAATTTTTCTTAGTGGTGATGCTAGTTCATGTTTTAGCCTGTTTAGAAGACAGCCTGGGATGTCATCTGTTCCCATAGAGGCTGTGTTCTTTGCATGGACAGGCTTTGAAGACCTGCTTTTCAGATATATAAGGTGGGGAGGGCTGGGGGAGAATTTGTTGTAAGTTAGGAAGAGATAAGGGAGTAAAATATTCACCAAACCTATCCTCTAGCAGGTTCGCTATCTCTGTGGGGTTAGTGTGTGTGATACCATTGGCCACCACTTCTGCACATGCATGGGTCCTACCCTTTAGATTATATACATAGCTGTAAAAGGCCTTATGGTTATCCTTGGCAGTACTTGCTAGGTTTCTCTCAAAGGAGCTCTTGGAGGATTTGCCTGTTAAGGCTGAGGAGGGTGCTTTGCCATTGTTGGGTCCTGTTTGTTTTCTTGGACAGCAACTTTTTGCATTTATTGTACAGTTTGTTGATGCTGAAAGTCCACCCTGGCAGCTTGATTTTTCTTGGGGCTCTGGCTTTCATTCTACTTGGTACAGCCAAGTTTATACACTTATGCAAGTGATTGTACTGGGCTTTAGTGTAAGCTTCGACATAGTGACCACTTGCAGCTTGAGGTGGGGCTCGGAATGCATTTATACCTTCACCTAGGAGGGTAGAGTTTGACTTGGTAAAGTTCTTTAGTCTGATTTTACCCTTTGTGAGTTCTGGTGTTAGTGTCAGTTTGAAGGTGACTGATTTGTGGTCAGTTTTAATTAATGAGGGTCCAACAGTTGCAGCAGTGCACCTGCTTGACATTTTGGTGAGGACCAGATCTAGAATGTTTGTTCCTCTTGTCAGGGTATGGACATTTTGCTTCAGGGCATTCAAATTTACAAATTCAAGGAACTTTTGTGCTAGCGAGTTTGGGCTAGAGTAGATTTCCCAGCTGATGGTGGGATAATTAAAATTGCCCATAACCAGTGTTTTTGGTAAAATTTAGATTGTCTTCAGTTTAGTTAATAGGCTTCATGGGAGTCATGACCCATGGAGGGGGATCTATAACTGGCTAGGACATAAATGGGGGTCTTACCCACTGTAACCTGGACCTGGAGAAACTTGTTGGAGTTGTCCAGTCTAAATAGATGTAAGGTGAGTTTAACTCTAATATAAATTGAAACACCACCTCCTTTGGTTTTTACATGTTCATTTTGTGATCTAAAGGTATGGAAGGCATTGTAGCCTTGTAGGGCCAGGGTAATCTCTGAGGCCTTAAACCAAGTTTCTGTGACTATACAGACTTCTACATCTTCTAGTGACAGAAGTGCTTCCAGGGAGTGTAGTTTTTGTTTTAAGCTCCTAGCATTTAGCAGCATGACCCTTATTTTGTTCTGATTGGGTAATTTCTTGTTTGTAATGGCCTTTTCAAGACATTGCCTAAAAAAGGCACAATGGGGGAGGTAAGAGCCTTTGCCAGAAGCTGAAAGCCTAGGGTTGCCAAGTGTAAACTGTCTCTGGCAAAGCAGTGATGTTTGTTGACCCTGGCTTCCCAGACAGACAGGAATTGGATCCCCTTGGAATGACACCAAAAACTAAGCCAGTTATTGTAATCAATTACTTTTTGTTTATAATGTGGAATCATTCTAGGTGATGTGCCTGGGACACATACTCAGAGAGCTTGACCATGTCTCTCTTCATATAATCCAGTGAGGTATGTCTCAGGTCATTCATACCAACATGAACTATGACAGAGTCATAATGGTACTTGTTGCTGAGAGACCTGAGTGCAAGCGTGATTTGGTGAATCCTGGCACCTGACAGGCAGCTGACCATGACTATCTTCTTGTCCATCCTGGTGAGTGGGACATCCATGTGTTTCACTATTGAGTCTCTAATGACAAGACAACTTGGTTTTTGAGTGTTATGCCTTATGCGCTGGGTCGGTGAGAAACTGGTGTTGCTATGTGTCATAGGTGATGTGGAGACTGTGTTAGCTGTAGCAGACTTGTATTTTGGTAAGTTTTTCAAGAGAACCTCAATGTATGTGGGTTTACGTGTTTGATGTGTACTATGTGCATGAGTAGTGGTATGTGTATGACTAGCTGTACTATGTGAATATGTAGTGGTGGGTGAGTTGACAACCTTCTCTGTGTTACTGTTTTGAGTGAAAGAGAGCATGGATTCTAGAGTCTTGATGTAAATACATCCCTCACACTCTGAACTAGACTGTGTTATTAGTAGAGGCTACACAGCCTCAAGAGACCCAGGTCAACAAGGTTGGCAGGAGAAACAAGGGTAGTCCAACTGTCCATAATGCTAGGTTGAAGACTGTTGTCATTAAGGGTGGCTTTTCAGAAACAGTTACGGAGGAGCTCGTCAAATGGATATTTCTGCCTAGATTTTAAGGGATTTTTTTTTAAATTTAGCTGTCTGGCGTTGGCAAACAATTGCGTGGTATTGCGCAATGCTTAAACAAGCAGAAACCTTCTCATATGCAGGGCCTGAATACCAGAAGCTAAAACGTGACAAAAAAACTCTAACAAAATTCAAAAGAACCAATAAGGATGCTTATTCTATAACCTAGACTGGCATCCCTTTATCAGGTCCCAGTCAAACACAGTTCTCTCACAAGAGTGCAGATAGGCCCCTTCCAATTCAAGATGAGCTGGAAAATGTGCTCAGAACAAACAAACCACTACAAACAGTTCCGGAAGCAGCAGGCCTGGATCTGGACAAAGCTACAGCTACTAGCTACCTCAGTTTCAGTGGGAAACACTAGAGGATATTTAACCCAGCAGAAAAATAGCAGTGAGACACTGAAAAAATTTTAAAACAGCAGATAATGAGCCAGGAGGCTCTAAAGAAGGATTTAAACAGTTAAAAGATCAGTTAATTAAGCACTGCTTGTTAGGTAAAGCAGAGCAAGCAGAACAGATGGCTTTAAAACAGTGAAAAAATACCAGTAAATACTTAAACAGTAGAAACAACAAAAAAGCTTACTAAACAGTAAAAACAGCAATAAAATTTGATTTTACAGGCACAGTGTAGCAGGCAATTGCAGTATAACAGTGTAGTTTAGTACGCAGTAAATAAATACAGTATAAAAGTAGGTGGCAGGCAATAAAAATTGCAACAAATAGTATAAATAAGCACAAAACAGGCAACTTATATTTTCTGGAAGCTCAAAAGCCTCTAGTAGTTTAGTATCTCGGCTCAGAGTTGTGGCTGGTAGCCCACCTCAGTTCAGCTCAGTACAAACAAGCAGAAACATTCTCAGATGTAGGGCCTAAATACCAGAAGCTAAAACTTGAAAGAAACTCTAAAAAAAATTCAGTAGAATCAATGAGGATGCTTATTCTAAGCCCTAGACCAGCCTCCCTTTACAAGTCAGGTGCCAATCAAACACAGTTCTCTCACAAAAGTGCAGACAGGCCCCTTCCAATTCAAGATGGCCTGGAAAATGTGCTCAGAAAAAACAAACCCGAATAAACAGTTCCAGAAGCACCAGGCCTGGATCTGGACTATGCTACAGCTACTAGCAACCCTAGTTTCAGCAGGAAACAATAGAGAATATTTAACACAGAAAACAAATAGCAGTGAGACACTAAAAACATGTTTAAAACAGCAGAAAATCAGCCAGGAGGATCTAAAGAATGCTTTAAACAGTTAAAAGGTCAGTTAATTAAGTACTGCTTAGTGAGTTCTTGTTATTATGAGAGTTGTTCTTTATGATTTTGGCCATGACTTTTTTCCTTTTGTTATATCGCCTCTTGAGGTTAGGATTCCACAACTGTGATTTGTTTTTGGGGTTTATTTATTTATTTATTTTTTCAATAATTTTTCTTTTTCTTTTACAATTATATATGACACAAAAAACATTTTGATCTTTACAATATGACCATAGGAGTATGTTATACATTAGTGTTAATACCATAAGGTGTAGGTCATACAACACATTTATTTACACTATTTACACAGATGCTTTCACCATTAGCTCAATTGTTATATAAAGCAACACATACATTCTTAATACCCAAACTGTGATTAGTCTATCAAATCCTGTATGAGTTTTTAGGTTCCAATAAGGTGCATTTTTAAGTTGCTATGTGGTTGACTATGCTAATATTATATTAAAGTTTTGTTCCCAAATTCCTCTGGACTTCATGTTTTGGTTTCTTTTATCCATTACTATTTTGCGAGCTAAAAGATATTTTATGGCTATTTGTTTAAAACCCTCACAAGATGTATTCAATGGATCAAGCCATTTGAGAGCTATATATAGTTTAATTAGTAGAAAAATTATTAAGAGCGTATTTGCTTGCTTTTTGGGAATGTTAGTTGGAAGAATGTATAATAAGGCAAATTCCCATGTTAATGTTGATGTTTGGTAGCCCATCTTTTGTAACTGTACTTTGAGAGAATTCCATAATTTGTTCACACATTTGCAACTCCAAAATACTTGCAATAGGTCGGCTGTCTGGTCCTTGCATTGTGAGCATAGTGGTGACCTTGATGTATTGAATTTGTGGAGGATTGCAAGTGTGAAGTATGCATTATTATTAATCATTAGCTGTGTGTAAGCTATATTTTAAGTGGTATGATCTTCAGTGTTGCTAATTGCTTGTGTTATTTGTTGGTCATCTATGGAGGGTTTTAGTTTTCTCCACTAGTTGGAAAAAAGAAGCTCCTTCTGGAATTTAATCTCACTTATTATTTTATATGAAATAGTGATATTTTTCCTTGTTGAAAGAATAGTTTTCCAAAGCAAATTGCAAGTTTCTATGTCACTATTGGATATAGTAGTGTTTGGGAGTTAACTGGAACACAGCTCTTTGATTTGTCTTGGTATTATTGTGTAAGATTTGGAAATATTTAAGTTAGTCCTAATTTCCTGTATTGTGCAATTAAGATATGGGAAGATATCTTGGATTTTGTCTTTTAGATGCGGAAAGCATTCTAAGTCTAGCATTTTGTTATTTATTTTTAGGTTTGGGTTTTTATGGAGAGGTTGTAGTATTGTTATGGCTTGTCCAAGGTTCAAAGATTGAAACAGTTTTTGTGTTATGTTGATAATATTTTAAGTGATCTAAAATGTTGTAAGTTTGTATTTCATTTTGACTCAGGAATGGGAGTGCTTTAGGATTGATACCTAGGGCTTTAATAAATGTATAGTATATTGTCACCCAAGGAGGAGACCAGTTTTTTCTTTGTTGGATCATGTTCAGCTATTCTTAGTATTCTGTTGGTGTTAATGATAGAATAATAGGTTTTAAAATCTGGTAGATTCAGCCCTCCTTTGTTTTTAGGCAGTGTTAATTTTGGATAGGAAATTCTGGTTTTCTTAGGTTCCCATATAAACTTTGCCAGAAAGGTGTATATTTGTTTAAAGAGTTTATTATGTATTATTACCTGTGATGTCATGAAAATGTACATTATTCTAGGTAAAATATTCATTTTTATTATTGATACTTTCGCCATGAGTAGTAGTTTTAGGTTGTTCCACCTTTTACAGTCTTGCATTATGTTTTGCCATTTGAGAGTTACAGTATATTGGTAGAAATCTTGTTTATTCTGGAAAAGGGTAATTCCCAAATATTTAGTTTCTTCTTTTATTTTTATTGTGTCCAGAAGTGGTAATAATGGAATGAGATTGAATGTTTTTAAGGGGAAAATATTGGCTTTATTAAGATTTAGACAATACGGAATGGATCAAGTGCTAGCCAAACCAAGGACAAAACCAAAAGCACTTGAAGGAAATAAGGCTCCAGGCGAAAATTCTGATAGTTTAATGAGGTATAAAAGTAGCATAAACGCAAAAGACACTCCACACTGCGTTTTCGTTTAAATCAACTTCATCAGACAATTTTACACACTCAATTCATGCCCCTTAAATACAAACGAAAACGCAGTGTGGAGTGTCTTTTGCGTTTATGCTACTTTTATACCTCATTAAACTATCAGAATTTTTGCCTGGAGCCTTATTTCCTTCAAGTGCTTTTGGTTTTGTCTTTTATTAAGATTTAGTTTATAGTTAGACATGGTCGAGAATTGTTCAATTGCAGTTATTATTTTGTTTATATCTGAAGTTGGTGTAATGCAGTATATGTTCAGATCATCTGCAAAAGTGGTGAGATATATTTTGAAGTTGTGTACTGATGGGAGGTTATGGTATGTATTTTGTTTAATGTGTGAGAATAGAGGTTCTAAGTATAGGTTAAAGAGAAATGGTGATTACAGGGATACTTGCCTTGTTCCATTTTTTATCAGAATTGTATTTGACCGTGTTTTATTAATATATAGGAATATACAGGGATTACTATAGAGAGTTTGGATGATCTGTATGAAGTTATTAGGTATGTCAAAGTACAGTAATGTTTGGAGTAAGAATTCTATGTTGACCCTATCAAATGCCTTGTGAGCATCTACTACCATTGTATAGATGTTAGTATTGTTCTGGTTTGCATAAGAAATTAGCACATCTATTGTTAGTGTGTTGTCACTAGCCTTTCTATGTGGTGTAACTCCAGATTTTTCTGGAGAAATGATTTTCTCTATCAGGTTATTCAATCTATTTGCAAGTATTGAGGTAAGTATTTTTGTATCCAGGTTTAAGAGGGAGATGGGTCTGTAGCTGTCAGGGTTTTTGGGGTCAGCATGTTCTTTTAATATAAAGCTGGTTTTAGAGGCATTGAAGTGAATATCATTTATTTTATTGTATCAAGGGGGTAAATGCTTTGTAGAACTCTGAGGTGAGACCATCTGGTCGTGGAGCTTTGTGTGTTTTTAAGTGTTTGATTGTTGTGATTATCTCATTGATGGATATGGGTTCAGTTAGTTTTTTTTTGTTGGTCTAAATCTAGTTTGGGGAATTTCAGTTTTTGAAGGAAAAGAGTTCTATCTTCCTTTGATGTTTGTAATGTTTGTTCTCTATATATCTGAGAGTATATTTGTTCAAATATTTTGACAATGTCCTCATTTTATGTGTAGTTTTTGTCCTTGTGGTTTATTTCTGATATATTGTAAGTGGTTTTATGTTGGGAGATAATTCTGGCTATAGCTCTAGATGGGATTTGTGCTTCTTCCCCATAGGTGGCTAGCATCCTAGCTTCGTAGAATGATAGTGTTCTGGATTCTAGCATATAAAGGTCTCTTTGCATTTTTAAGAGTTCTTCCTCTGTCTGTTTCTTAGGGTTACTTAATAGTTCTTTTTCAAGATGCTCTATTTTCCCTTTCAGTGTCTGTTCCTCTTTTAGATGTATTTTTTATAATATGCTGCTTTTTTGATAAATACCCCTCTAAGTTGTGCTTTGGTCCCGGCCCATTCTATGTCCATTGGTACTTGAGAGTTGAGAATATTAGCAAGATATGTTTTTAGTATTTCTTCTACTTCTTTTATCACTTCTATTTTGGTGAGCAAATTGGGGTTTAATGACCAGTTATGCACTATTCTCTCTATATATATTATTTGTCTCAGTAGATGTTCAGTGTGATTTTAGAATGGTCTGAAAAAAACCTGGTGTGGATAATTGTTGTTGGGTCCATGTTAATGAATATATCTGAAATTAAAAAGAAGTCGATTCTTGACCACATTTTATGGCTTTGCAAGTAAAATGTGAATTTCTGGGTTTTATCGTCATTATCTCCATATTTAAATGGGTCATATAGTTTGAAGTCTTGTTTGAATTCGCTTAAAGCTAAAGAGGCTTGTTTATTATATGATTTAGTCAAGTTAGATTTGTCCTTCTCTGAATTTGGTATGTGTTCCAGTCACCTCCAGTCACTAAATAGTCATCTTTAAATTGGTTTAAGGTTGGGTATAGTGACATAAAGAAGTGTTGTTGGTTACTACAGGGTGCATATATATTAAGCACCATTACAGGTTTTGGTAATGTAGGATTAGTAAATGTTATGTAACACCATCTTCCCTCCTTGTCAGCTTTGGTTTTAAGGATTTTTTTTCCTGAAATTGTTTTTTGATTATTATGGCCACCCCAAAGTTTGTTTTTCTCTCTGAGGCTATGATTTGCCTTATCCATTTCTTCCTGCTAATTTCTGTCCATTGCTCTGTAGTCAAATGTGTTTCTTGTATTAATATGCGATTAGCTTTGGTTTTCAATGCAAAGTGTAGGAATAATTTTCTTTTTTTCGCATTTTGGAGTCCTTTAATATTCCACGACTCCAGTTCCTACATTTATTTATTAAATATATTCATTAGATATGACTTGTATGTTAGTTTGGATTTGTGGTCTTCGTATGTGTTGGTGTGTAATGGTTGTGTAAAGCATCTATGTATCCCCGTCCCTTCTCTGTACCTGTCAACTATACCTCTGGACCAGGAATAATCAGGGGGGGGTGAAGGTTCAATATGAGGATTACTTTGCCATCTAATCTTTGGTTGTATTTTCTTTTTACATGTGGATTTGTCACATATTAACCCCCCTGTTTGACTATATACAATACAAACTAAGCTGAACAAACTAGTTCCCCAGAAAACATTGCTAATAAAGTCCCTAGTCCCTTCCAACAAAAGCTGTTGGACATGCTCCACTTAAAGAAATCCCAATCCCTCAGAGCCATACACTCAAGGGATCTAAACCTTGTCATCATAATGAACAAAACATGTTGGAGGGATAGGTTCCTGACCCAGAGACTCCCCATACTCTGGAATAGACTGCCCATACATGTCAAGCAGAGCGCCTCCTTGGCCCTCTTCAAAAGGAACCTTGATGATTGGATGGGAGATAGGAAATTCACTCCGAGGATCTTGTCAGTCACCCTGCTAGACAGGGATCCAGAGAAGTAAATATTGTGGGAAGAAATATCCAGGGAATTCTTATGGCTTGGCTTGTATAGGCCCTAGGGCCGATAGCCTAGTACCAACCTATGAACCATTATACATTTGCGGTGTTGCAGTTAGAGTGCAGCATGTATTCTTTTTCTCTTGTGATTAGTTCTTCTTAATAGTGTTTTTAAAGCAGTCCATTGAAAGTATTTTCTCAATAGTGTTTATCAGGTTGTGTAACATCGTATAGTTATTTTAATGTCAGATTTGTCAAACTCCTTTGGTATCTGTATGGTCTTTCACATATATCTATGTGGGTTGTGAAATAAAATCTTGACACTTATACACACTTCCTCCAGTAGTTTATATCCAGTTGCATAACATGGTATTAATGTTTAGTTGTCAACCTTGACATATTTGCCTTTCCCTTCCACTTATTACTTAACCTTCCCTTTATTTCTTCAGAGTTTTGTATATCTATGATGCCTATTTAGTCTTTCACATCTATCTGTAAGGATTATAATATATGTACTTGGCACTTATCTTTCTAATGATGTATTTTTAAAACAGCATGTTAAAAATAATTTCTCAGTAGCTTATGTTGGGTAGTGTAACATAGTATTGTTAATCAGATATCAAGCTTGTCATATTTACATTTCCCATTCATTCTGTTACTTTTTCTCCCCTTTATAAACTCAGTATTTAATCAACATTGGTGCCTATACAGCCTTCCACATATATTATGTGGCTCATATAATGTGTTGTTGGCACCTTTACTCCTGGGTAGGAGAGAGAGACAAAAAAATATATATGCATACACATATATTTCTCAGTTTGGTCAGGCAGATCCTTATCTACAGTTTGCTTAGCAGGTTAAATTTCAGTTTTTAAGTATTATTAGGTTACCTTTGCAAGTTTCTGATTTTAACATTTTTCAGCATTTATGCACTTCATTAGTCCTTTTCCTAGTATATGTCTGCAAACTATACTGGTTTCTAGTAGATTATTACTTATTTATTATTTAAGGCTGAGTTCTTCATTCAGTCATATAGTGATGGGTGTACAGTCTTAGTGAGTGTTTCAGTGTAACAGTACCTTAATTCTTCAAGGTCTTGCTTGCAGAATGTTGTACATATTTGGTGCTTGTTTACTTCTTTAAAACGAGCAGGTCGATTCCCATTTTTGACACAGAAGTCTTTTCAGAAGCTTTTAACAGTCCCTTTAGTATGGTTGGTCTTCATAATGGATCCCTCGAGTTCGTAGGGGGAACGATTTAACAAGCCAAAGTCCCTGGAGGAGGTTCCTTCCTTTGATGTGCGCATTGGAAATGGCAGTTGATTTTTGGTTCCTACACAGGCTATACTTCCTTTTCCTGTGCTTCTCGTGGCTTACTTGTGAAGTTAAGGGCCTAGGCAGCCAGGGGAAGTTCTCTGGAATGGATTCCCATCTACAATGCTCGCGAATCGACTCGTTTCTTCACTTGAGGGTCGTTTATCATATTTTGAGCTTTTATTTCTTTTCTGAAGGTGGAATCTGCTTGAAAACGGCCAGGAATGTCTCTTTTGCCTCTTTGGGTTTAGTGACCATGTATTTGACTTATTTAACATAGAAAATTAATAGATTTGGGAATTACATCTGGGATTTTATTTTTTTCTCTATTAGAAATCTGCAGTATGGTGAAAAGAGTTGCCTTGCTTGTCTTATCTGTGTGGGAAGATCCTGGGCAAAGGAGATTTTGTTATTATTCCAGTTAAGTGTGCCTTTTTTCTTGACTGCCAGGATGATTTTGTTTACATCTTGATAGTTTAGTATTTTAATGTACATAGGTCTTGGATTCAGTGTTGATTGCATTACCCTTAGAGCTCTATGGGCTCTTTCTATTGTCATTTTATGTTTTCCTTCAGACTGATCCAGCAAGGAATTTATTACTTGTCTGATTGTAGGTATTAGATTATTGTGAGTCATAAATTCAGGTATTGCTCTGATGATAATATTATTCCTTCGAGATCTTGCTTCAAGGTCTGTGAGTTTTTCTTGTAGACTTTGCATTTCTTTGTCATGGGAATCAGTTGTTTGAGTTAAAGACTCTATTTTTATCTCATTTTCAGTTATTTTGGATTCTGATTTTTCCATTCTGGTTATTATTTGGCTAAATGAGTCCCCAAAGGTTTGGAATTGTAAGGATAATTCCTTTATTGCTTGCTGGATAGGTAGCAATGCAATTTTTATGTCTTCCAAATTTGCTGGCTGATCAGTCTTACTTTTATTTGCAGTTTTAGAGTTGTCTGATTATTTAGTTGTCTTCTGTCTTTTGGTAGTTGTATCCTTTTCAGGTGAAGCTAGCACTGAGAATTTAGTCTTAGTTGTGCTAGTTTCCATAATATTTTCCTCTTTTGACATCTTTGCTGTTTGAAGTTATTTCCAGTTTTTGTGTTCAGATGCTGGGCCTTAGCACCACATGGCTTAAGCTGTTTTCCAGAAATCGTAGTTAATCCTTTTGTTTCAGAAAGAAATCTGTCACTTTTTCTTCCTCTGTTAGTTGCTGACTGTTATCTGAGATATATTTTGGTGATATTTTTACATTTTTGACTTAGATTTATCTTCTGAGTTTGTTTAAATCCCAGGTATTTCAGAGAGCTAGGTACTAGCAGTGCTTACAGAACAGCGGCCATCTTGAACTCAGGTTTTTGGGGTTTATTTTTGTTATATCCTGGGAAATAAGGAGACCACACGGTTTCTGGAGTTGTAAGGCCTTTCTTTATTAAGAGCCTCCAGGTGCGCACCCATGCTACATGCTCACAACTTCTGCAAGTCATACATACCCTGGAACCAACAAGTTACCAGAGAATACAGAACCAACATTACATGTTGAATTCCCCACAGCACCCCTACAGTACAACAACAACATTACCAGCCCGAATACTACATTCCTCCCCTCTTAAGCTATGACACAATCCCCTTCATAAGCAAAACTAGGGAGCAAGTCCAAAGCAATCCATTTAGTCACTTACTTCTAAATAACGGGCTAGTTATTAACTGGTTACCATACAATCGAGCTATGTTGTTCTGTTAATCTATACATGCACTTTTTTTCAACATTGATAGTCCTTCAAGTAACTAGGTTTAACCAGCACACGCTTAGAACGGCGCAGTGGTACCACCCTAGGTGACTCCGGTGTCACAGTTACCACTTCAGGTATCGGTGTGTCCATCCCTGGAACGGTTGGATCCTCAGGAACCTCTCCTTCCACGTCCTGGCGGTCTCCCTTGATTGGCGATCCTCCTGCCGCTGCGAGCCCTTGTTCCGAACTTAACGGTATTTCCGGGGCTGGCAGTTCCATGGAGTCCTTCTTCTGTTCGCTCCGCAGAATCTGGTCTACATGTCTCCTCACCAAGAAATCTCCATTCAACCTCACCTGGTACGATAATGGACCTGTACTCTTGACAATGAACCCTGGAATCCATTTAGGTCCATAACTGAAATTTCGCGTCATCACTGCATCTCCCTCCAGAAAACTTCTCTCTCTCCGTCGGTCATGACATTCTTTTTGCCTCCACTGGGTCCTCTCTACCTTAGCTCGGACGTTTGGATGCACCAGATCCAGCGTGGATCTTAATCTCCGTCCTTGCAACATCTCGGCAGGTGACAAATCCGTGGTAGACTGAGGTGTAATACGGTAGTTGAATAACACCCTTGACACTTTTGCTGCCATACTTCCTTCTCCGGACTTTTTCATCATTGCTTTAAAAGTCTGGACAGCCCTTTCAGCACAACCATTTGAAGCTGCATGGTAGGGTGCTGATGTGATGTGTACGATGCCATTTTTTCTTAGAAAACCCTTGAACTCTTCACTCGTGAAACATGAAGCATTATCTGATACAATAGTCTCTGGTAGTCCTTGGCTACTGAAACTCTTCCTCAAGCATTCAATGGTAATGAGGGAAGTGGGTGTTTTGACTTGATAGGCATCCATCCATTTAGAATGAGCATCCATAATTATCAAAAACATGGCCCCCATAAAAGGCCCGGCATAATCTATATGAAGTCTCTGCCAAGGTCTACTCGGCCACTCCCATGGGTGTAGTGGCGCCGCCACAGGCAAGTTGCGATGTTGTTGACATGTTTTACACTCATTCACAGCGACTTCAATATCGTGGTCCAACTTGGGCCACCAGAAATAACTTCGGGCTAAGGCCTTCATTCGGGTGATGCCCACATGACCTTGGTGCAACTGCTGTAAAAGTGCCCGTCTTCCTGGGGACGGAATTATCACTCGTGCCCCCCACAATACGCATCCAGCTTGCACACTCAGCTCTGTTTTCCTCACCTCATAAGGCCGAAAAACTGGATCCGTTTGTTGGACTGGCCAGCCTTGCTGGACCCACTGAAACACTCTAGCTAGCACCGGGTCTTTACGTGTCCATTCACTCAGTTCCCTGGCAGACACCAATGTAATGTCCTCCATCATCAAAACTCGGTCCTCCGCTTCCTCGTCCTGGAGATGCCCTGGTAGCGGCAGACGGCTTAGCGCGTCCGCATTACTATGGTGTTTCCCGGGCTTATAAACAATCTCATATTCATAAGCTCTCAATGTTACAGCCCATCTCTGAATGCGGGGAGAAACCATCTGCGGCACTGCTTTCATCTCGGTGAACAATGACAACAAAGGCTTATGATCGGTGCAAATAGTAAACCTCCTGCCATAGAGGTATTTGTGAAACCGCTTAATTCCAAACATTACAGCCAAACCCTCTTTATCTAGCTGGGAATAGTTTGACTCCGCTGGTGTTAAAGTTCATGACATGAACCCAATGGGTCTTTCTTGTCCATCTGGCATCCGATGTGCCAGCACAGCCCCTAACCCATAAGGTGAGGCATCACATGACAAAATTAAGTCCTTGTGACTATCGTAGTGCACCAAAACCTCTGAAGACTGCATTAGTTCCTTTGACTGTTCAAACGCTCTGTCCTGTTCCTCTTGCCACGACCACTGAGTCTCCTTCCTTAATAGCTTATGTAAAGGAGCTAACAGTGTTGACAGATTTGGCAGGAACCTGTTATAATAGTTGAGTAAGCCTAAATAGGCTTTCATCTCTGTAACATTTGTGGGTGCTGGCGCCTGTTGAATGGCTTCCACCTTGTTCGGCAGG
Organism: Protopterus annectens; assembly: GCF_019279795.1. Taxonomy (NCBI): domain Eukaryota; kingdom Metazoa; phylum Chordata; order Ceratodontiformes; family Protopteridae; genus Protopterus; species Protopterus annectens. The sequence continues at coordinate 467,757,028 of NC_056749.1, read as the reverse complement.
GGGTGTAGGCCTGATGCATCCACCTTGTAACCCAGGAACTCTGCTTCCTTTGCCATGAAAGCACATTTACTCTGCTTCACCCTTAGACCTGCCTCTCGCAGTCGTCTCAGCACCTCGTTCAGCATCTCCAGATGCTCTCGAATGTTCCTACCCGTCAACAGGATGTCATCTAAATACACAGCCACCTTCGGAATTCCTGCCACCAGTCCCTCCATTATTCTCTGGAAAATAGCTGGACTCGAGGAAACACCAAAAGGTAAACGATTGACTTGGAACAAACCTTTGTGTGTGGTAAGGGTGACATACGCCTTTGACCCTTCTTCCAGCACTACTTGTTGATATGCCTGACTGAGGTCCAGTTTACTAAACCTTTCACCTCCCGACAGCTTTTCAAACACATCCTCCACCTTTGGCAAGGGATACTGCTCCAGCTTCGAGACTTGGTTCACTGTTAACTTGTAGTCACCACATATGCGTACAGTACCATCTGGCTTTAATACTGGAACAATTGGTGCGGCCCATTCCGCAAACTTTACTGGTTCAATTATACCTTGCTTAGTGAGTCGCTCCAACTCAAACTCAACTTTCTTCTTCATTGCATATGGTACGGGTCGGGGTTTGTAAAATCTTGGCGTTACGTTTTCTTTAACGTGTATTTTTGCAGGTGGACCCCTCCAGGTCCCCAGTTCCTCTTTGAAAACTTCTTCGTTATCCTCCAGCACACCTTGCAATGTCAGCCCATGCTGTTCTACTTTATGGCGCTGTAGGCAGCCCATGTCCAGCTCCTTTAACCACGCCCGGCCTAACAGGTTTGGTCCCTTACCTGCTACCACCATGACTGGCAACTGTTTGGCTTGGTCTTTATATTTCACAGTCACTTTCACCATTCCCAATGTGGGAACTATCTCACCGGTATATGTTCTCAAAGTCACTGAACAGTCCTGCAGCTTCGGAGCTTCTCTGGGCCATAACTTCCCATACTCAGCCTTTGACAGAACTGTCACACTACACCCCGTATCCACTTCAAACTGCACCATTTTACCATTTAAGTCCAACTGGGTCTTAATGGGATCAACTCTTTCCCACCTGGCCTCTTTCATGTTAAACATAGTAAACACTTCCTCGGCTTCCCTGGTTTGTTGATCTGTACCTTCATGCATGTGGTGTGCATACTGCCGTTTTATTTTTCGGTTTACCTTCTTTTCCATTATACTGCTCTTTTCCTCCCCCTTTCTCGGCTGGTCCCGAGAGGGCGTTGAGCGGCACATTTTTTTCACATGGCCCTTTTTTCCGCAAGCATGACATTTTTCGCTTAAAAAACGACAGTTCCGTGACAGATGTTCACCCCCACACCTGTAACAAGCATACTGACCAGACTTCCCTTGTGATTTATGCTCCATGACCACTTTATGCACTGGCAGAGGGGTAGCACTCCTGCTCCCCACCCCTTCAATGGTTCTTGGTTGTAAATCACGAATGTCTTTATTCGCTGTCTCTATAGCCTGTGCCAACTTCAAGGCCTTTTCAAACGACAACTCAGGCTCCGCTAACAATCTGCGTTGTATGCGGTCATCTGCAATGCCACATACGAGCCTATCTCGTAGCATTTCTGTCAGTCTGTCCCCATAATTACAATGTTGCGCCAGTTCCCTCAACACTGCGACATACTCCGTTACCGTTTCATTGGCCATTCTAGTCCTTGAATTTAACTTGAACCTCTGGACTATTGCACTCGGCTTCGGGTTATAATGTGACTGAAGCAAGCTCGTCAACTCTGTGAACGATTTGTCCCCCGGTTTATCGGGACTCAATAAGTTCCTCATCAGACTGTACGTCTTGCTGCCCACCGAGCTCAGCAATATGGCTCGCTTCCGACCCGCTTCCATTATCTGGTTTGCCTCAAAAAAATGTTCCAACACTTCACAATACTCCTCCCAGGTCTGTGTCTGACAGTCGTATGCAACCAGTGACCCCAACATGGAACCAGACATCACTCCGGCAGGCCCAGTCTCTTCGTCGTCCGACATTAACTGCACCCCACCGTTTTCACTCGCAGCGGACTCGGAGGCATCCCATCCTCATCGCCAATATGTTATATCCTGGGAAATAAGGAGACCACACGGTTTCTGGAGTTGTAAGGCCTTTCTTTATTAAGAGCCTCCAGGTGCGCACCCATGCTACATGCTCACAACTTCTGCAAGTCATACATACCCCGGAACCAACAAGTTACCAGAGAATACAGAACCAACATTACATGTTGAATTCCCCACAGCGCCCCTACAGTACAACAACAACATTACCAGCCCGAATACTACAATTTTGAGCTTACTTCTGGTAGACCCACGGTGGTGGTGCTGCGGTAGCATTGTCACCTCACAGTAAGACGCTGTCCGGTTCGATCCTCAGCTAGAGGGTCTTCTGCGTGGAGACATGCGTGAATGGGCGTACCTTCGTTGAAGGTTGTGCATCAGAGCTGGTAACTTGGCATGTAAAAATCAACTACCAATCATTAGCTGACCGGAGTTCCACTGTGACGACCCCTAATCAGGAAAAGCCGAAAGACACAAACAAACTTCTGGTATATACAGCAGCTTCTATGCAGCCATTTACTTGGTTGTACAGGGTTTCTGTGAGCAAGTCTGCATATGTTGCTGTGAAGTCTGGATTTAGAGGAGCATTGAATTTTGACAAACTTCATATGATTAGTTTGCTTTAGAATATTTCCTAACTTACAGGTTTTGCCTAGTTTTCCATGTTGGTTTTTATTTCAAAGGAGACAGCTTTGTGATTCAACTTCAGCAGTGAGTGTGTGAAGGGAATAGTTAGCACTCTCCAGTATTAGAGAGTACTAAGTCCAGTATTCATATTTTCTATTGCAAAAAAGCTAATTCGCTGGATCTTTCCATACAGAGTTTTGTATTTCACTGAAATTACTAGGCCTACCCTTATGACACAGGTCATAGAGTAGTTTTTGTTTTCAGAATTATGCATTAAAATTAAAGAAATTTAGTTAGTTATAGTGATGTGCAGATAAAGTACTTTATTAGATGACATTTATAATATATGGTTCACAGGATTTTAGTAATCAGCTATCACTGTTTTGGTGTTTTTTGCCGATAAGCATTTTGTTGACATTCTGAAGGATTTATCAGTTTTATAAAGCCGAACTAGAGATGTTTTCTCCTGAACTCTCAATGATTGTCATATCTGGTATTCTCTCTCGCTCACTATTACTCTGCATTGTTTAATATTTCTTTGTAGTGACTTGAAGTAAATCCTTCTGCCTTCTGAAATAGTGATAGTTATATGTTGTTTAATAAACAAATAGCTCACTGCTAACAATTTGTCCATCAGCACTTCCCTAACAGGGAAGGTCATATATCTGTTTTCTTTGACAGTCAGCATTATGATGGCCTAACAGGTCTTGATAATCTTCTCCAATTTGTCACTATGCAGGTCAACATTACCAGCATTATCTTGTAGAGTGTCCCTATCCACATGCAGTGTCTGTAGTCTGCAAGTACACACGCACAAACACACACACACAAAATGCACTCATATACCCATGCAACAAGACACACATACAAACACACTATGAAAACTCATGCTCTCACACACACACACACACACACACACACACACACACACACACATATATGCCCATGCACACAAATGCACACACACATGCACTCATCAGTTCCATACATGAGGGCAGCCTGTGGCTGACCCACCTTGCACCCACCTGCCAGTTGTCATTTGGAGATATACAAGTAACTGCATATTCACAGTTGGCAGCTTGCTGTGGAGTAAAGTGAGGGCTGAGTCATCCACCATTTGCGGTCTTCACACACTTCATAAGATGCATACACCCAGCCTTGCAAGCACAAAAATACACATACGTGCATGTCACCACTGTATAAATATGAGACAAACACATCCACATTTTATTTATTTTGTTTTTCCAGTTTCAGCCACAGCCCATGATTACAACGTGTAATAAAGAGCCTTGAAAACGTTAATATTATCTAGCAAGATAAACTGGTAAATAATCAATACATATTAGTAATAGCTGTAATGCTTAATGCAATAATATAGCTTTTGTGCTGACTAAATAGGCACCAGTTTGTCTCTTGTGGATGAAATCAAATGATTCCATGATAAAGTAAGTGATATACATGCCTCAATATTTGTAAATGTAATGACATAATATTAAGTTCTATAGTCTATGGATCCTGTAGAAAAGCATTCTGAATGTTTGCTAGACATACATTACATAGTTGGCATTGGGAAAATCAGGAAATTTAGAAACTGAAAGACTAGGGCTGAAGCACACACACACACACACACACACACACACACACACACACACACACACACACACACACACACACACTACATTAAATTAATGTTGGGATGTAGCTTTATGTAGTGGAGACTTTAGTTATGCAGTGCTGTAGTGCATGCCATAAAGCTTACTTGGTGAATAGCGATAATATGGGTAATAATTATATATATTTTCTCTTACTTGGATGGTATATGGAGATGGCATAAGACATCATACCACACTTTTAGAATTTGGGTGAATTTTCTTCAACATCACCAACAACACATAAATCATTATGATGATAGAGGTCCAGATGGAGAGACAATAAAATCAGCAAGCAAAGGAGAGTAGTATTGCTGGAACTGAATTCATCCTCAAGCCTTGGTGAGTACCTTCATGAGATGGACCCTGTTTTTACAAACTCTTATCAAGACAACACTGATGCATAGATTGTATTTTATATAGCATACATCATTGACCGAAATAGGTTAAACAATAAAAAAAAGACTGCTGGGTGCCCAAGTCCCAAGATAAAAAGGTGCCTAATCCTGGTAGGTGCACTAGTGCCAGGACTGAAAAAAAATTATAGTGTAGAATCCTCAAGACACAGAAACATTGCTATAATGAGGTTAGCCAGGCTCAGGGGGAGGATGGCCTCCATGTTGTAGAAGAAAGTAGTAGTCCACAAAAACTGGCCAAAAAAGAGCCATAAAGACAATAGACTAGACAACTGAGGATAAGAAAGAAATTATGTATTACTACTATTATGCAGGAAGCCCAAAATTTCTGGATAGAAAATATTCAAAAAGACTGAGAGAAATTAGAGGGGAAAAAATATTTACACAAGAAAAACTGTCAAAAGTTTAAAATGCAAATGTGCGTTCATTAATACAACAGATTCATGAAACACTTTATACAGACCAAATAACCTTGGACCGTTTGGAAGAAGTAGCTGAGGAACTGCAAAAATATAAACAACAAAACCTAGAGATTTTTGAAAAGTATAAAAAGAAACATGGAAAACAGTGAAGCAGTCCCAAAGATATTCAAGGAGAAATACAGATATGGAAAACTTCACAATACAAAAAATAAGATCACAAAGAGGGAATGCTGGACAGAAGATTAGTAAAGCAGAAATTAATAAAAAAGTTACGGAATATTGCAAAGTTAAGGATTTAGTGCAGAAAATCTAACACAGGTTATATCACAGTATAATGGAACAACAAGTCCCCAAGTAGGGCGAAACAGGAGGAGAATGAGACTTCTGAAGAAGAAATATGGACATGAGAAAGAAAAAGAGATTTAATATGGTGCAATATGTATGCAAAGGAGAAAGCAAAACTAAAAAATACAAAAAGAGCAGCACCAAAGATATTTAAACAAAAATATAGGCAAAGGCATCCAGATACGAACAATTTTACAATACAAAAAAAATAAGAAAACAAACAGAAAAAGTAGAAACGAGGATTAATAATGGAAAATTTAATAAAAAATAGAAACTGAGGTTATGGGTTACCTGTGAAGTGAAGAATTTAGTATAGAAAATCTAACTCTGATAACATCACAGCAGGATAGAGCAATGGAACCCCAAATTAAATAGAAACCAGTGGAACAGGAAACATCTGATCAGATGCCATATGAAGATACTTTGCAGCCTTCCTCAGTAAATCAGTACAAAAGTTCAGCTGGAGTTGCACAGCAAGGGAAGGAACAGGAAGCTGTGGCAACTCTGAGACACAGTCAGTGTTGTGGATTGAGAGACCAGTGAGTTCCCAAATGAAAAAGCAATGGATGACACAGAATGAAACTGCAGAGAATGTGGCACAGGAAGATGCTCTGGAACTTTCTGTAGAATGCCTGTAGGAAATGTAGAACAAAGAATGCACCCTCAGTTTAGAAGAAAACGATCTAAGAGAAGAATTGATTGATTTAATAGAGATGGACAAACATATTAAGATCAACAAAAGAAACAGAATACAGAAAGTCAATAAAATCCAAAAAGTTAGAAGTTTGATAAAACAAATGAACACAGTAATTAGGATTTTTCATAGAGATTCATGCGATATAACAGACTAAAATAGAATATATTACTGTGTAGCTAAATTAATAACAGATAAAGTCTTGCCATAAAAATGCAGGGCAGTAAGGGAAAGGAAGGGAAGGAATCACATGCCATCATGGAAGTATTGAATAGAGAAAACTATAAAGCAATTAAGACAAGAAGAGTATGGAAGAGGGAACAGATCAACAAAAATACTCAAAGATAGATGTGATAAAAGCAGTGTGCAGTATCAGAACTGATCAGGATCTGTCATGTACTTCCACAAATAAACTGACCCAAAAAAGTTTTATTGAGAATTGGGAAGTGAGACAAAAGGAATGGAAACACCAACAAAAAAACAAAGAAATAGATGCATTTTTGAGAAATATTTATGAAGATCCTGTGGAATATAACAAAGTTGCTGAATGGATACAAAAAGTGATAGAATGAATAAGCAGTTCAAAGTACAGGATATGAAATGGGATGAAGTAACGGACAAAGAAATTGAAACAAAGTTAAGAAAAATTCCTAAGTGGAAAACCCCAGGCCCAGATTCAGTACCTAACTTCTGGCTAAAAGTGTGAACATCTTTACGTGAAGATTTAGCCATGAGGAAGAACTATTTATATGCACACCCCAGACAGACACCAACCTGGTTAACAGGAAAAACAATACTCCTACTCATTCCCTCCGCTGCAGCTCTTTTGAGTGTGTGCCTTTAACTCCCAGTGGGCGTGGTTTACGCCTTTAAAAAATGAAGTTATCACCTTACAGTTCTAGAAAATACTCATTGAGAGAGGTCATATATCAATACAGTTGTGTTTGCCATCACATATGATTCAAGACAAAATATCCTTGTACTTTGTAAGTAACGTGGTTTTGGAATTATTAACGCAAATATGAACAATCAATATTTGGTGCCTAGAGGAGCAGTAGGAGTTAACTGCAGAAGACGCCTGGAGGAGCACTCGGCTGTAATGAGTTACGATCCTGTAAGCTATCCTAAAAACTATAGACCAATAACTTGCCTTCCGACCACATATAAACTATATACTGGAATTGATGCTGACAGAGTTTATAGTCATTTATAAGAAAACTCAAGCATGGCAACAGAACAAAAGGGGTAACAAAAGAAAGTCATATGGAACTAAGGATCATTTGTTGTTACATAAAGTCATAATAGAGAACTGTAAGAAGGGGAAGACTCTAAATATGGCATGAATAGATACAGAAAAGCATTTAACAGCATTCCACATTCATGGATAAAAGAGTGTTTAAAAATGTATAAGATACACCCTACACTGATCGATTACATTACAGTGACTGAAATTGTGGCAAACCACTTTGCAATTAACCCATGATAAAGGACAAATTATTATTCCAAGAATAAAAATACAAAGGCTATTCCAGGGTGACTGTCACCGCTGCTCTTTTTTCTTGCTCTTAACCCAATAAGCTGTCTACTTAACAGATTAGGTTATGGCTACAACTTGGCTCCCAGTAAACAAAGTGTAAAGACTTCTCATCTTCTTTTTGTGGATGATATAAAAACATATAGTTCATCAGATGAGGAAATGAAAGTGCAACTGCAAGTGGTCAAAACTTTTTCAGATGATATAAGAATGTCATTTTGTCTTGATGGATGTACAAAAGTAACTTTTAAAGCAGGAAAGTTGCAGCACCAAGAAAACATCAGCCTGGGACAGGAATGTGATATAAAAGAACTTGAGCAAGAGGGGGTGTAAAAATATTTGGGAATTGATGAAGGCTCAGCAATAAAATATGAACAAATGCAAATAAAACTTAGTAAGGAGTATTTTAGAAGACTAAAATTAATACTGAAAATGGCACTGACATCTAGGAGCAAAGTCCATGCTTTAAACCAATTTACTCTTCCTGTCCTAAAGTGGAGTTTTGGAGTGACTGACTGGCCCCTGAAGTTTTGGATCGGTTGGACAGGAAAACAAGGATGCTTCATGTTTATCAAATGATTTATAAAAATCAATGGATACCAAGACTATATATTCCCCATTCTGAAGGAAATTGATTACATGTATAGTCTGCAATCATAGGACTGCATACATATCTGCTGACCTCACAAGACCCAAACGTCTTGAAAGTTTTAAACCATGAGGAGAATAAGTCTAAGATGACTTCCCTGCTTACTTTAGCAGAAGCATATCGGTGTCAATCAGGAATGGAAATCAAACCAGTTTGTTTGTGTCTTTTGGCTTTTCCCGGTTAGGGGTCGCCACAGCGGAACTCCGGTCCGCTAATGATTGGTAGTGGATTTTTACGTACCGGGTTACCAACCCTGACGCACAACCTTCAACGAAGGCACGCCCCATTCACGTATGCCTCCACACAGAAGATGCTCTAACTGAAAATAGAATGGGACAACGTCTTGCTATGAGGCGACAATGCTACCGCAGCACCACCAACACAATATATAATGGAAATCAAACCAGTAGAGAGAAAAATCAGGCAGCAACTGAACGTACAAAAAAAGAAGGAATATAAGGGAGAGAATCAGATGAGAAGGCAAGAAATGTGGAAAATGTATAAATACAGTTGCAAGTACAGAAAATTCTTGGAACAAACTCTTGTTGATCAGGATTGAACACAGGAGTGGTTAAGGAGAGGTGAATTTAAACCAAAAGATGAAAGGTGAATATTGGCAGCCCAAGATAGTGGACTTACATACACATTGGTTTACAAATCCCATTAAACAAGTGGGAGAAACAGAGAAGTCTAGATTTTGTAAAACGGAACTTGAAACAGTCGCACATCATGTTGCTGGGTGTGATATACTAATGGCAGAAGGACTGTATACTGATGGCATAATAACGTGGCAAGACTGTCGCACCGGGTATTGTAGAAACATTATAATATTGAAGTAGTTGAAAAACACTGGAAGCAAGAGCCACAAGGCATTATAGAAAATGATGAAGTGGATATCACATGTGATCAACCATTACCAACAGTTCAAAAAATAGATGGAAGAAAACCAGATAAAGTGGTCCATGCAAAGAAGACAGAAGTAGCATTCATCATTGAATTTGCTACACACAGTGACTACAGTGTCTTATGTAAAGAGAGAAACACAAAGTCATAAAATACCAGGATTTCCAGGCAGAAATGAGGGAAATGCGGAAGGAGGATGCTCAGACAGTTCCAATATAGTAGGAGCAATGGGTCTTAAAAAAAATAATTTCCAGTTGTACTTAGATATGTTACTGATACATGTAACTCTGTATGATATGCAGGAGGAGTCATTACTGGACACATTGTGGGTGCTGCGAATAGCACTTCTGGTTAATGTCAAAGACTGAAACAATACTAATTTCATGAACTTTAATCATACGTTGACTTAGGAATGGGGTCCATTCCTGTCATGATATTAGAAACCCAAAAGATATGGAGAAATTAAAAAAAGCAGAGTGAAATAGCAATAATTCTGCTGGCTGACAAATTCAGCTCTAACTTCACCCCACACTCTCCCCCTCCCCCCCTGTGAAATCCCTACTAGCATAAGCTCCTCCATACCTATTAGCAGGGAGCAGATCATGGTGGCACTCACTAAGGCCAAAGACAGAGCCTCAGTGGGCCCATATAATCACCCACATTACCTCCTAAATAGCTTGAAACACAACCTGTCAGGACCACTTGAGTCACTTAACAAATACAGCCTCAAAACAAGCTACATACTACATGAATGGAGGACTGCAACAGCTGTCCCTCTTCACAAGGGTGGACCATCAATTGACCACAGAAACTACAGAACCACTAGTCTGACTAATCTAATATGCAAAGCCATGGAATAAATCATCGTGGAAATGATCAACAAAGACACTGGACCCATCCCCGTTTCTTTTTGTCACGGGAAGATCATGCCTACTTAACCTGGTAGGCTTCTTTGAGAGGGTCACCAAGGCAATAGATGAGTGTGAAACAGTGCACTCTGCCTACCTAGACCTGGCTAAGGTATTCAGTACAATAGCCACCTCTGGTTCTGGTATTGTTGACAAACCTGATGAACTAGGCATAAATCCCTACATAATTCACTGACTTGCCAAATGGCTCATAGATAAGACCCAAGAAGTCAAGATTGGTGAGACCAACTTCACGAATAGACCAGCAAGTAGTGGAGTACCTCATGGCTCATTACTGGTACTGCTCCTGTTTGGCATTTACTTTTTGGACATTAAGGCTAATGTCATGGTCCTATGGCTCACCAAGTTTGCAGAAAACTGCAAATGGGGAGCTATTGTTGATTGTCCACATGGCTCTAACATGCTACAAGAGGTCTAACACAGATAAATGACTGATGCCAAAGCCACAAATTAAAACTCAATACCAAGAAGTACATTATAGTGCCTTTTGGCAAAAAGTCCACCCAGGTTAATTACTCAATCGATTAGACAACCCTAAGTGTTTTGTCCCAGTAGTTAGGGATCTAGGAACATATGTAGACAGCAATCCGGCCTTTAACTAATACATAGCCAAGGTAGTAAGAAAATCATTTTATGTCACCCAATTAATAAGTAAGGGTATAGTATCCAGGTCCAAGGAAGTTCTAATAACTTAACTCTTATCAGACCCACTGTTGAATACAACATCCCCTTTGGCATGTACCTGCCCAGGCATATATAACAGCTGGAATGTCCACAGAAATTCCTTACCTTTGAATTCAAGATATTAACTCATTGTCCTACACAGATCACCTTAGCCTGTCATATAAGGCAACCTCAGAACCATCCCTGATGAATCTTTTGCAGATCTGCAAAATAAATAGCACCAGAAGCACCAGATCCAATGATTTAAATTTGCTTGTGACATAAATAAAACATGCTTGTGAGATAGATCTGTGGCTTAAATGATCCCTATTCTCTGAAACAGGATTCCCAACCATGTAAAGCAGAGTCAACCCCTAACCCTATTCAGACATGGTCTTGACTCTTGGATAGGAAATTGAAAAATCAGCCCCAATCTGTCCCCATATCTCTGATAGATGCCAACAGTAAATATTACTTAACTAATGTACCTCCAACACACTAAACCTTTATTAACTGCCTAACTTACATATTCTTCCAAATAAATGCCTAGGTTACATGGGGGGACAGTTGGGTTGGGGTGCTCCGCTAGGCTACCCTAGTGATCATTAGCTTAGTGTATGCCTATGAATCTATAAAACTAATGAAATAAAAGTGTTTTACAGGAGTTAAGCCCTTGTTGTGCCCCCTGACCCCCCTTGTGTGAGAAGCTGTTCTCCAAGTAGTGCAACTCCAAGGGCATGCAGTTTATTTAAATAGTTCAATATAGCATCTAATTTTATGGTAGTCTCATAGATGGTTATTTCTCACTATTTGCTGGTTCAGCATTTTATATCTTCAGTTTTTTTTTCCATGCACTGAATTTGGACATTTTGTGTTCATAGTTTTCAGAGTTGATAAAGTATGGCTCATTCTTAAAAAAATACCCATATAAATTAAGTTTATGAGCCTGTGTTTTAATAATAATAATATCACATAAAAATAAAAAAATGCAATCTTCTTGTGCCTAATTAGTTAGGACTGGGAATGACATTTTGATATTCTTTTCTATTGCATGCCTGTGTGAATCACACATCTTTGTAAATATAATACCTATTGCAATGTCTCTCTAGTTTTGTCCACTATATGGGTATTTTTTAAGAATGAGCCATACTTTATCAACTCTGAAAACTATGAGCACAAAATGTCAAAATTCAGTGCATGGAAAAAGCTGAAGATATAAAATGCTGAACTAGCAAATAGTGAAAAATGACCATCTATGAGACTCTACCATAAAAACTGGATGCTATATTGAACTATATAAATAAACCACAATGTTCCAATTAGCCTCCTTCTCCCTTAAGTCTGTCTTTCTGTCTGTCTTCTTTGTTCATGTTAAGGCAAAATCCCTTCCGCTCATCAGTTCGCTTTAGGATGAGTGATGTCATCACATGCTGTGGGTCAGGGATTTTACAACAAGCTGGAGCAGCTTGCATATGTCCATTTAGCATTCCCAGGAGAGGTGTGCAATGGGCATATGTTAGGGCTACCAGGCACTTACTTACTATTTTTATTTATTTCCATTTGTTCACCAGAAAAGTCCAGCTGGGTCATAAAAAAAAAAAAAAAAAACATTTTCAGTGTAGGCTCAGGGAGAAAAAGCTCCATCAGTTTTATACAGAGTAACAATCAAAATAATAGGTTTATATATATTTGCACATTAGGGAAAAGTTGAAATAGTGGTACAAACGTTAACAATAAAAGTAGTAGATTTACATCAATTTACATATCAGAGGAAGTGCCTGCAGATGTATGTGCATTAGTAGTCAGAGTAATAAATGTATATAAATTTCACAGTAATTGATGGAGAGAGAACATATGGATAAGACTAATTTAGTTACAGTAGTAGAAATAGGGGAAAACAAATATTATTTCCTTAAAGAGTAAGCAGTGATCTGTACTGAAAACAGGAGAACACATTTACAAACAAATACATTTTTGGTAATAATTGCATGTCTCACACTTAAACAGGTGTGTTTAGAATAAGAATGAAGCAAACCGATCTTTTAGTGATGAAAAATGAGAACAAGGAAATATTCTTTGAGGAATAGTAGGAGAAATAAAGTAGAGTCAGATTTATTTTACAATTTCATTCCTAAGGACATAACATTATACAAATAAAAGAGGTTAAGTCCAATTAAGATAAGCCTGCAAATGGCCCACTTCCCCTGGAAACAATGCATCATATCATACACTTTCTGTTTGCACTGAAAAATCTCTACAGAATGTGTGCCTTTGGGCATGTAGCAGCCCCTCCAGCTAAGATACTTAACCAGTCCCAGTCCCTTTACCCCCCCCAGTTGATTTTGCCAGTGCTGGAGCGAATAGTTGAACCAAAGTTGTCTGGGTCTTCGTTAGGGCTGCATCATTTACCCCATGGAACCGATTATCTTTCATAGGGTGTGAATTATCCATGGCACAACATAATACTGAATATTTAGAGATCTTGTTTTTTTTTTCTGACATTCTAAATAAAATTATGTATTGCACTTATAATCTTTATTTAAGCATGTAGTAGGGGATGACTTACTCATGGTACTTAATAGTAATCTAACTAACACAGGCCTCAAGGGAATTGAACCCATGACTTTCGCCACTGAGAATCTTTTGAACACAGCATTAACTAAGAAATTATTGCAGGAGAAATAACTCTGAGCTCATTTACTCAGTGTTGCTCCATGCTATGCAACACTCTCCTGACTGTAACAATATTCCAATGGATTTAAATTAAATACTACCCTTAAAACACCTGGGATAAGTGCTTTTTGTAAACTTACTTTAGTACTTATTAGTAATCTAACTTACATTTCTCTTGGTTTCTACTGTAGTCAGAGTGAAGAAAGAGGCTAGCCATTTTAGGCCTCTGGTTGTTAAATAGTGCACTTTACAGACAAAGGCACACTTTCTCTGTATAACCTATCCACAAATTCCAAATGTACTTAATAGTCAATACTTCTATGAAGACCCCTGGTTTGTATGAAGCGGCATATTGCTCTTCATGTGTAGACTTAGATTGTTCATTTTTAGACTTTGATAAATTGATTCCTAACCTCTTGTGCTACTTCACCTTCAGTCTACATTAGTAAGCAACTGGAATTATGGATTTGCACTTCCTGTCAGTGTCGACAGCCTGGTTGAAATGGGCATCCTAAGATGACGTGACTCATGTTTACTGACAACTTTAGCAAACTGCCAGAGTGTATGTGTGTGTGTGTGTGTGTGTGTGTTTGTGTGTGTGTTGTGTGTCTGTGTCTGTGTGTGTGTCTGTGTGTGTGTGTGTGTGTGTGTGTGTGTGTGTGTGTGTGTGTGTGTGTGTGTGTGTGTGTGTGTGTGTGTGTGTGTGTGATGTAGTTATATAATTGTAATGGAGGCAAAGCTGTCATACTCAGACATAGCTCAGACCAAACACATAGACCTACATATGCTTAGGCTCCTAAAATTAACGTACCTAAACCACAAAGGCCTCCTACATTTAACTTAAAAACAAGTGCCCTTAGCAACCTCATAAACACACATAATAAGCAGCAACCACATTGAAATTTGTATCCAAGAGTCCAACTATGTCAAGACAAAAGACCAGAAGGCAATCTTCCACACAGTCCAATTTCCTAGTTATAAGTGCTTCCATAGTCAGACACACCAATGTGCCATTCACCAGACTGTGCAAAGGGAGGATCACAGCTTGTTGCCTGTCAGGAGACAGGATAGAAGCACTTGCATCACAAATATACGTATGAGATGGTTGTTATACATGTGGGTATAAATGGCTTAGGATGTTACAACCATGGGTTATATGAAGAGAGGCATGAAGAAGCTAGCCTTGAGGAATGTTCTGCTATCACCAAGAATGGTGCAGCAATCTGAAAAAAAGAGAATTGCCTTCAACAGTTGGCTTAGCTTCTGTTGTCATTCAAAGAGGTAGAATATCTGTCAGCCTGAGAAGTGATGGTAACCGGTTCTAACTGCTTTTCTAGGGATGGGCTACACCTCTCCCTCCCTAAGGCTTGGTTAAAACCTTGCCTACCCTATTAGTGCCTTTTTAGACAATGTCAGTTTTAAAGCTTCCAACATAACTAAACAGAATCTGGGCAACATTAAGGTATTTCTGCTCAATGTTAGGCACCTTAACAAAAAATTTAACTACAGGTACTACTTACCCTAAAAAAAATCAAAATATGCATTGTCACAGAGACCTAGGTTAAGACCATTAGTGGAGGGTTTCAATCCCTATCACTCATACAGGCCCATCACATTAAACAGGGGCACTAAAGGCAGAGTTGTGTTTATTGCTTGTTAGACAATGACCTGGAACTCCTCCATATCCAGCTTAGTATAAACAACCCCCCCTCATCACACTGTAGCTAACTACAGGACCCCCCATGGCCCATTCCTCCTACCTATCCAGTATTGAGTCCATATATATTAAGCCAAACACTATTCTGCTAGGAGACTTCAATTATCCCTCCATAAACTGGAAAACTTATGCATCTTCAAACATGTATGTCAAGAGATTTCTGGAATTCATTAATACCAATTTTCTAAACTAGTTAGTCTGCATGCCACTTGGGTGATAAAATCCTGGACTTGGTCCTTACCAATATGAGACAGCTCTGCTCTCCATCTGTTGTAACCTGTTCTTTGGTCAAATCTGGCCACAAACCAGCCACATTCACCTTAATACTGAAGCATGAAGAATCCTCCAATACCTCAGCATTTGGAGGCTACAATGAAGGCTGATATACTAAAACTGACTGATTACATGGCTAAATTTAAAAGTCCTTTCAATCTTGACGAACCTACTGGTTATGCTGAGTCCTTTACTTTACTGCCAGATTCTATACACATGCAAATAGTTACATAGATTCATCTGCCTCCCTTAGAAATGAACAGAATGTCAAAGTCAAAAATAAACCCTTGCGGTAGAACCCTAATATAAACAGGCTCTATAATAAAAGAAGACAAAAACACTGTCACTAAGCTAAACAAGCAACTCCAGATTCTGATCAAATAAGCTAAAGCACGATATGAGGTAAAAATATCCAACCAGGCAAAAGAGAACCACAGAGCTGCCTTTAACTATGTTAAAAAGCACAGAAATAAGGCCAAGCACTATGCAGAGAGATCACATACTTGTACGCATTGGACCTAGCCAATCTACTAGTGGACAAATTCAGCTGTACCTTCATCCCCCTCTCCCCTCCAATATTGTCTGAACAAATACTTGCATCTACAGTCCACGCAGTGAAGTCTCCCAAAGACAAGTATTTAAAGCAGTATCTAAGGTCACAAACTGTCTATGGAGCTAAAATACATACCTACTGCTTACCTGAAACTTGACTTGTCATACCCCCTACAGAGGCTAGCAAATACAAGTCTGAAAACAGGCTTTGTGCCAGATGAATGGAGGACAGCTGTAGTCTTTCCCTTGCACAAAGGTGGGGCTTCAGTGGACCTCTTTAATTGCAGACCCATTAGTCTGAGCAGTCTCATCTGTAAGGATATGGAAAGCATCATTATAAAACTAATAAAGAAATAGGAATATAGGTAACATACAGACTACAGAAAAAATTCACAAGTTAAAACAAGCTATATCAAAATGGAGGGACTGACCGAACAAAAGAACCGACTGCTCAAATAAATAAACCAGTTTCATTTGTTGAAAGTAATCCCTTTCTTCCATAAATATTCAATGAACTTCATCAGACATTGCATCTGTTTAATGTACTGGTTTAAATATCCTGCTCTCAAAAACAGCTGTGTGCTACATTCGCAGCCCCTCCCCCCACCTCCATATTATGTTTACTAAAACATTCTTCAAAACAATAAATACATCTTAAACCAAAATTCATAATGATCAACCATAAATACATACATTTAGATACATTTAAACTATCCATCCACATTTTAAATCAAATAGGAAAAAATATACATTAAAATATTTAGAACATTAAAAGACAATCGTACTGGTATCATAAATCAAGCCTGAACCAACCCACGAACATATTGAAATATGTCCCAGGTTAGTGAGTCAAACAGTAAAATACATTACCAAAGCATCTTATCAGAAAGTTTTATCATTACTAAAGTGCAACGTAACCAAATTAATAAATATATAAAATAGGCATGAAAAACATATTACAAAAGAACCAGACATATAAATATAAATATTGTATATATCATGCCTCGTTTTATAAAGCCCCCTAGAAGCCTTTTTATCAGGTTAAAGCTCTCAATCTCAACAAACAGTTAACAGAACAGTACTCAATCCCTGGCCAAGTACAAGCATTTAAAATAATTTGCCAGAAAAGTTCACACTGTTTTCAAGTTATACTGTCCATGGCTGCCACCCCCCCCCCCCATATCCTTGTTAAACTGCATCAATGAAGGTGTATTAAAAAGAATGACCTTCATTTGCTAGATCATGCTTTGCCAGTGCCCCTCTTAAATGTAATGTTTTGCTTAACCCCGATTTTCTGTCTAATTGAACCATTTTCTTCCAGTACTATCCAATTTTTGTTCAGAGCCCATCTTAGTCATTTATGATCACCACTGTAAGTAGTTATCAGATATGCAGCATGAATATTAGACTTTATCATGTTATCTACCATGTCACAATGCACACTTTGAGGCTCATTATTGGATATAATACCCATAACTCTTTCCTTTTTCAAAATAGGCACATATAATCCTTTCACACTTTCCAACCAAACTTGTGGATAACCCCTTCTAATAAACAGTTCTTTTATAATTCTACATTCTTCTAAAAAATCCCCATCAAGGGACACCTCGCCACTCTCTCTAACTGGCCCTTTGCCATGGACCTTTTTTGATGGTAAGGGTGAGAGCTGTCAAAATGGAGGAATGTAGCTGAATTTGTTTTCTTCCTATGGATTTTTGAGATGTAGTCTTGGGCATCTCTATCTTTCTCAAATAACATATCCAAGTATGCTATTCATCCTGTATTCATTTTGTATGTAAATACTAAAAAAATATGTTGTGGAATTTATATAGTCAATAAAGATATTAATACTATCTACCCCATCTTTGCACAATATAAAAACATCATCCAAAAAGCATATATAAAATCAGATTTTTCCATTAATTTCTGGGTTATCAAAGATATGCTTATGCTCCTATTTAGCCATTGCTATGTTTGCAAATGTCCCTCCACACAGGAATCCCATTGCAACCCCATTTTTGCAAATATTTCTAACACATCTTAATACAAGTTAATGTCTTCTGTTTCACTCCTTTCTCATGTAGAAATTCTGTTACCCATTAAATCCCAGTTTCCTGGAGTATAACACTATAAAGATTTTTTTATGTCTAGAATTAGTAATATGTTGTCTGCGCTGAAAGGTAAATCATTAATCATACCTAAAAAAACTCAAGAATCTTTACAGATCTGTTTTTCATTAAATAAAACCTATTTCAACCTGCAGTCCAAAAACTTGCCACAGGGGTATGTGATGGAATTTCTGCCATCTACAATTGGGCTCATAGGGGGGGTCCATCAAGTTCTTATGGATTTTCAGGATTCCAGACATAATTGGGGCTGTCATGTGCAAACAGTTATACACCTCCACATTGATCCTGTTTTCAATAAACAAATCTGCTATGAAAGAATTAATTTTTCTATATGCACAATTCATTTCACTTTTTGAAACACGTTCTTAAGTGTCCATCTCCAATATTCTCAACATTTTACTATCATACTGGTGAATGTCCATTACCACCAACCCACCCCCTTATCTGGCTTCATTATTTGAATATTTTGTTGTCTTAGATAATCCAGCACATATTGTTATTCCTTGGTTAAATTATTGTATCTCATTCTGTTCTCCATTACAACCAACCCACCCCCCTTATCTGGCTTTATTATTCAAATATTTATTTATTTAGCATTTATTGACCAGGAAAGTCTGACTAGGACAGAGCCTATTTTCAGTGGTGGCCCAGGGAGAAATGCTCCAGATGCATTTCTTTGGAATGTGGGAGGAAACCAGAGTACCCAGAGGAAATGCACTCAAATGCAGGGAGGACAGGCAGACTCCACACAGAAGGCGAAGGCACTATAGCCAGGAATTGAACCAGAGAACCTGTTGCTGTGAGGTGACAATGTTACTAAGGGTTCCTATCATGCCATCGAACTTTTACAAGTTCAAACCACATATGGTCGAGACCATACGTTCGAATTTGTAAAAGTTTGAGCGTGTGAATTAAAATCTCCATAGGCAGAGGTTTCCATTCTGTTCAATGTGGTGTGATCTCAGAGTTGGTATATTTAAGTAGCAGGGAGGGGCATGCAGGGGAGGCTTCCCCCCTTCTTACAACAGTTTATTTTGTTGTCTGTTTTGTCCGTTGTGTTTTTTATTTAGGTAGTCGAAGTTATGTAACTTCGAACATAATGGTTTGACCATTAGGTGTTCGAAATTACGTAATTTTGACTATGTAATATAGACCCTGTTACTAAGTGGGTATTTCTGCCTGGTCTATAAGGAATCATTTGATTCAGATCTCTTTGAAAGTTTAGGCCTGGAATACATTGCTTGTGGAACTAACACCAGATTGTGAAACCAAATACTAAAAATCATTGTCAGTAATGTAAAAAATATGACATACATTACAAATTATCTTCCAACAGTATAGAATAAGCTGACCCTTTTTTGTCAGAAGAAATCAGCCAATAATGTGATTCAAAATAATCTAGATGTTTGCATGGAATGTAAAAAATGTTGACATGGGTTTACTGAAGTTAAGCTTCCTGAAGGCCAGTAGGTGGTAAGCTTGACAGCAGATGCTAAGAACATATAAACTTGGCTCCCACTTAATCACCATGAAATGTGTCTGTGCTCCCAAGGCAGGGTTTGCTCCTCTTTACCATCATTCATAAATAAGTAGAAGATGCACCACTGATGAAGCGCAGCACCGCTTTCCTCAACTAAATGAATCTGAACTAATATTATGAATGAGGGCACTAATTTTCTGTGTTTGCATACATGAACTGGATGACATAAAGTACAAGCACAGGTATGCCATATTCATATCAGGTCTCCCACTGCACATATGTCACAGCAGAATGTTGTAAGCCTTCTCTAAGTCTACAAATCATACATGGCCTGAAATGATAACTCATTTTACCACTTCTTATAACTGCACAAGAGCAAGGTCACAGTTACACAGCTTGAAAATCATTAGAGTCCAGCTGGTGACCAAAGTCTTCTTTACGGCACTAAAATATGGGCTTTTTCAGGGTCTATATTGCCTTATTGAAATGTATTTCCATCAAATGGTTCTCCATTGACACTGAGTCACTGAAATTCGCTTCTGCAAATAGCAGAATTTTTCACAGGGTGAGGAAGTAGTTGGCCAACACCAGATCTTTGCCCTTTTCCCCACTGTAGTGCGATCTTGGAGTTGGCATAAGTTAGGGGGGTATGGGAGCACAGTCCTCCACATCAGAGGGTGTGGGGGTTGAAGCCCACCACTTTGGTGGATTTTATTTAGTGCAGTGTGTTATGGGGCAAGTGTTTCCTTACCCTGGGAAAAATTATTTATTATAGGTTCATAGGTAGGTACTAGGCTATCTGCCCGAAGGTGTTTATAAGCCTAGCCAGAATGTGTTGGCTTTCACCACCCCCTTAGATTAGTTCCCTGTGCCTCTCTCCAGCAGAGTCATTGAAGTGATCCCTGGGGTAAACTTTCTGTTTCCCATCCACTCGTCAAGGTGTCTCTTGCAGTGTTAGCGAGAAGCTCTGCATAATGTTGATTGGAATCTTGTTCCAAAGCATGGGAAGTCTCTGGGACAGGAATCTATCCCTCCAGCACATCCTATTTATTGTTGTGGTGAGGTTTAGATCCCTAGAGCGTGTGGCTCAAGGGGATATGGTTTTCTTTAGGTGGAGCATGTCCATCAATTCTGGGTTGGACATGGCCTTGTATGTCAGGCAGAGATCACCTCCGAGTAGTTATTGATTTATTTATTTAGCATTTGCTTAACATTTGTTTTCCAGGAAAGTCTGGCTTGGAACAAGCCAATTTTCAGTGGAGGTCCAGGGAGAAATGCTCCAGACGCATGTCTTTGTAATGTGGGAGGAAACAGGAGCACCCAGAGGAAACCCACGCAAATGCAGGGAGCACATGCATACTCCACACAGAAGGCACCCCAGCCAAGAATTGAACTGGAGAACCTCTTGCTGTCAGGTGACAATGAAAACCTTTGCACCAATGCACCATCCAGTGAAAACTTCGGCGTAGTTACCACCTGAGCATCCAAGTGCTCTGGATTATGCGGCACGCTCCGCATTTAATGAAGAGCGAAGCCGCTGTTCCGCATTGAACAGCTGTGGCTCCACTACAAAGCTTTTGATTGGTTTGTGTACCACAATTACTGCCAATCGGCATTGTGGTATACAAACCAATGCATAGCTCTGCTACCCTTCTGCGTTGGCTGTGCTCTGCAGTTTTTGATTGGCTCATAGACCGCATTTACAGCCAATTGTGAACTCGGTCTATGAGCCAGTCAAGTAGAGAGCCTGAGGAGGATGGGAGCCAATGAGAGCTCCCAAATACAGGCCAATCATGTTCCTGGAAGCCTTTTCGCACCAAAATAATGGCTTAAAAAAGGGTTTCCAGGAATCAGGGATTTTACTTTTTAGGTTCAAGTAGATGAAAACACTTGTCAATAACCAAATAAGAGATGAAAGAGTGAACTATCAATACGTATAACCACACAAGGTTCACTCTGGAGACCAGATGAGGGTATGAGACCCTAGAAACTTCAGTAATACCAACAATTGATCCAAAATAGATAGTTGAGCCCAGGAGGATGAAAATAAACGTAGTTTTAATAACGCTTGTAACAAACAAAAGTGCGTTTTCGAATATCTTCCTCAGATACAGACACAAAATCAAATTGATTTTGTGTCTGTATCTGAGGAAGATATTCGAAAATGCACTTTTGTTTGTTACAAGCATTATTAAAACTACGTTTATTTTCATCCTCCTGGGCTCAACTATCTATTTTGGATCAATTGTTGGTATTACTGAAGTTTCTAGGGTCTCATACCCTCATCTGGTCTCCAGAGTGAACCTTGTGTGGTTAGATGAAAACACTTGGTTGGAAGAAGGAAGGAAGGAGTGGCTGGCTGCAGATTGAAGACATCGGGGAAGAAGACGGGAGTCGGAAGTGGAAATTAGCCTGCCTGCCAGGAGAGGTGACTCGGTGAGAGGAATCTGCTTGCTGTGTCAGAACAGAAGGGCTGAGGTTTTATCTTTCTGCTATGCTGCTCGACAACCGGGAGGAATATCAACTTTGTGCCATGGTGGAATTGGATTATTTGTGCTTGTATTGTATTGCTGAAGTGGTACCGTGTGTATAGGCAGAGCAGAGGTAAGTATTTTAGGCTTTACCTGTAATGGATGAAAATATTTCCCTTTAGAAGTGGTCTGCTAGCACAGATCCTGTTATTTTAGCAACTTTCTAAGTGTGTAAGTAATATTTAGTCTCAGTATTTTTGTGCTGCTTGTCCCTAGTATGTCCCTGAAGTGATAGATAGTACTTCCGTATGCCAACACAGATCCTTTACTCTAACAACTTTCTAAGTGTGTAAGTAATATTTAGTCTCAGTATTTTTGTGCTGCTTGTCCCTAGTATGTCCCTGAAGTGATAGATAGTACTTCCGTATGCCAACACAGATCCTTTACTCTAACAACTTTCTAAGTGTGTAAGTAATATTTAGTCTCAGTATTTTTGTGCTGCTTGCCCCTAGTATGTCCCTGAAGTGATAGATAGTACTTCCGTATGCCAACACAGATCCTTTACTCTAACAACTTTCTAAGTGTGTAAGTAATATTTAGTCTCAGTATTTTTGTGCTGCTTGTCCCTAGTGTGTCTCTGAAGTGATAGATAGTAATTTTGTATGTCGACACAGATCCTGTTACTCTAGCAACTTTCTAAGTTTAAAACAGCAATATTTAAAGTGTCTGTTTCTGCTGCTTGTCCCCCTAGTATGTCTATTTTTTTTTTTGGGAGAAACTGTATGTTTTTAAAGTGTCTGTATGTTTTTGCTGCTTGTCCACTAGTACGTCTCTGAAATTAATTGCCATTTTTTTTGAGAAACTGTATGCCAAGACTGGTCCTGTTCTAGCAACTTTCTAGGATTATAAGAGCACTATTTAAAGCATTTGTATGTTTCCGCTGCTTGTCCACTAGTACGTCTCTGAAGGGAATTGCCTTTTTTTTTTTTTTTTTGAGAAGCTATACCAAGACTGCTCTTGTTCTAGCAACTTTCTAGGTTTATAAGAGCAATATTTAAAGTGTTTGTATGTTTCCGCTGCTTGTCCCTCTAGTAATTCTCTGAAAGTAATTGCCTTTTTTGGAGAAACTGTATGCCAAGACTGGTCCTGTTCTAGCAACTTTCTAGGATTATAAGAGCACTATTTAAAGCGTTTGTATGTTTCCGCTGCTTGTCCACTAGTACGTCTCTGAAAGGAATTGCCTTTTTTTTTTGAGAAGCTACACCAAGACTGCTCTTGCTCTAGCAACTTTCTAGGTTTATAAGAGCAATATTTAAAGTCTTTGTATGTTTCCGCTGCTTGTCCACTAGTACGTCTCTGAAAGTAATTGCCTTTTTTTTGAGAAACTATGCCAAGACAGGTCCTGTTCTAGCAACTTTCTAGGTTTATAAGAGCAATATTTAAAGTGTTACACTTATAATCCTACAACTAACCCTACACTAAACTATACATACACTATTATTGATCCACTTACCTTAACCCAAACCCTAACCCTAAGGTCCATCACTGTCGCACACTCACCTAAACCGCGTCCTAACCCTAACTCACTTAACCCACCCCTAAAGTTAATTCGCCTAACCCGTGCCCTAACCCTAACTCACCTAACCCGCGTCCTAATCCTAACAACCACACAGTCGCACACTTACCTGAACCCGACCCATAAATCTCCACCACAGTGCTGAAAATAGCGAAGCCACAGAACCGGCCAACCAAATTCTTTCCCTAGGAAAGAGTTTCGTGTTCTGCAGCTTTGCTATTTTCAGCGTTCGACCAAATCCGGTCAATATTAGAACATTCAAAGTTTTCTGTTCTGATATAGACCCTTATAAACATGGGGTGTCTCTGCCACTTTGCAGATCTCTGCAGTAAGGCTGCTGTAAAAGCACTACATTCACCAGTTGAAGAACTTATATCAGATGTGTGCTGTCATTTCAGTTTTAGTGCACAAAGACAACAAAAACTGCAGGAATTTGCTTTGTTCACAGATACTGACCCCCTCAAGATCATTAGACATGCACCTACTAGATGGCACAGTCTTGGTAAGGTTATTAACATAACCCTGGACATGTGGCCAGCTCTAAATTTGTATTTTCTGTCTGCAGAGCCAATGTCTGCTAAGATTGACTTAATTTCTAAAAACCTGCAGAGTCATAAAGTGCATATGATTTTTATGTTCCTTAAGTATGCACTGGAACCCTTATTGGAGTTCAACATACAGCTTCAGAGCAGAGAAAGTCAGCTACTGACACTGCATGCCACTGTGCATAAACTCCTGCAGCAGTACGCTGGCAGACTCCTCAGACCTGCAGCTGCTGTCAGACTAATCAAACACAGTGATGTGTCTTTGTTGACTGACAGTAGCTGTGTTCTACCAAATGGTGAACTGCGGATTGTCTATGAAGTCAAGCAATACATGAACAGCCATGAGGAGGATATTGCCGGCACAGTCATTGAATTTAACTTTTACAAAAAAGTTGCAGCTTTTTATGCTGCAGTGCTGCAGAAAATGCTGAAAAAGTTTCCCATGCAGGATCACTTACTGAAAGATGCTGCATTACTTATTAATCCAGCCAAAAAATTGGACATTTATTCAGGACTTGTCAGAGATGTTGGCTTCCTTCTGGGTGTATGTGAAAATGATGTTGAGGCTGAACAACTAATCGATGAGTTCACCCAATATCAGATCGAGGACACGGGGAATCTGACAGGCCTAGTAGATGGTCCCCACTCATGTGTGTCACAATACTGGTCAGCCAACATGTCAAAGAGATGCACTGCCACAACTGTCAGACCCTTAGTTGCTGAGGGACCTTTGCACTGAAGGGAAACTGCCACTCTTTAAGCAGCTGATGATGAGCCTACTTTGCTTGCCACACTCTAATGCACAAGCGAAAAGAGCATTTAGTATGGTGCAGAAAGTGAAAACTGAACTGCGTCAGTCTCTGAGTGTAAAACCTCTGAACTCTTTGTTGGCAGTTAAAATGAATGAAGAACTGCATGTCTGTGATATTAAGCTGCCAGAACATGTTTTAGAGGCTGCCAAGAAAGCCACAGCAGCATACAATAAGTCTACATCTGACATATGATAGGATGCTGTTTAACTTGGTCTAAACTTTGTGTGAATTGCAATATGTCTTTTTAGAAAATGTAGTAAATGTCATTTTTATTTTTGTAAAGTGCTGTTTCATTTACTTATGGTGTGGTTATGGTATTGCAGATTATCAAATAAAGGTTTTTGGATCTGAGAAGTGTGTGTTATTGAATTTTACAGTTCTGCCATGCTCCATGGCAATGGCACTTTTTGCACTGTGCGAAAATAGGTTGTTCCACATTTTGACCATTTGTCACACATTGTTAGGGTCTGTGTTCCACATTGGCCACTTAAGAGGTTGAGACCTGTAGTTACCACTTTCAGCTCGGGGTGGTGCTTGGAATACATTTATACCTTCACCTAGGAGGGTATAGTTTGCCTTGGTGAAGTTTCTAAGTCTGATTTCACCCTTTGTGAGTTCTGGTGTCAGTACCAGCTTGAAGGTGACTGATTTGTGGTTAGTTTTAACTAAGGGTCTGACAGTTGTGGCAGTGCATCTCTTTGACATGTTGGCTTCCCAGGCTGACAGAAACTGCATCCCCTTTGAATGACACCAAAAACTGAGGCAGTTATTGAAATCAATATTTTTTTGTTTATACTGTGGGATCATTCTAGGTGAAGGTGGTATGTTGCTCAAGGCTAGGGACATTCCTGCCTTGGATATATACTCAGAGAGCTCAACCATGTCTCTCTTCATATAGTCCAGTGAGGTACGTCTAAGGTCATTCACACCACAACATAAACTATCACACAGTCATAATGGTACCTGTTGTTGAGAGACCTGAGTATATGCGTGATATGATGAATCCTGGCACAGAACAGACAGCTGACTGTGACTTTTTCATAGGTTAATTAGGTTCATAGTTGGTACTAGGTTATCGACCCCAGGGCCTATAGAGGCTTAGCCATAACAATTCCCCGGCTATTTCTTCCCACAATGTTTACTTCCCTGGACCCCTGTCTAGCAGGGCGACTGACGTGATCCCCAGGGTGAATTTCCTATCTCCCATCCAGTTGTCAAGGTTTCTTTTGAAGAGGGCCAAAGAGGCACTCTGCTTGACATGTACAGGTAGTCTATTCCAGAGTCTGGGGAGTCTCTGGTTCAGGAACCTATCCCTCCAGCATGTTTTGTTCATTGGGATGACAAGGTTTAGATCCCTGGAGCGTGTGGCTCTGAGGGATTGGCATTTCTTTAAGTGTAGCATGTCCAACAGCTCTGGGTTTGACATGGCCTTGTATGTTAAGCAGAGATCGCCTATGAGTAGACGATATGTGACAGAGTATAGCTGGAGCTTTTTTAGACAGTCAGCATAGGGCATCTGCTTTAGGCCTGTGATTATTTTAGTGAGGTATTTCTGCGGCCATACCAGTTGTTGCAGATGTCTTGAGAGGTACATACCAAACAGGGAGTTGTATTCTATAATGGGTCTAATAAGGGATGAGTACAGTGGGACAATGACCTCCTTTTTTCTGGATGAAAAGCCCTTTGTGATGAGATGTGCCACATAGAAGGATTTCCTGACTGTTGTGATTATGTGGTTATCGAAGGTGAGACCACTGTCCACCTATGTCCCTAAGTCTCTTATCACACTTTCGGTGTTTAGTGTACTCCCACCTGTGTGGTAATTCATGGGTACATGTTTTTTCCCAAAGGGGATAACTATACATTTCTTGGCATTGAGCTTGAGCCCATGGCTCTGGCACCATGCATCTGTTTCTGTAAGGCCCTTTAGTAGAATATCCACATCATTTGGGGATTCAATAATGGCTCCCAGTTTGCAGTCATTTGCGAACTTTGTTAGCCAGTGTTCCTTTGTGTTGGCCTGTACTTCAGAGAAGTAGATGCCAAACAAGAGCGGTCCCAGGACTGAACCCTGAGGTACTCCACTTGTCACTTGTCTGGAGCTGGATTTGGAGTCAGCTACTTTTACATTGTGGGTTCTGTCAGTAATCCTGTTGGCAACCTATCGAGTGACATAGGGATTAATGCCCAGCTTAGTAAGTTTATCTATGGTTCCAGAGTGGGGGGTGGTGTTGAAGGCCTTGACAAGGTCCAGATAGGCTGTGTGGACCACCTTACCCTCATCCACAGCTCTGGAGACTGATTCGAAGAAGTCAATCAGGTTCAGGAGACAAGATCAGCCTTTCACGAACCCAAACTGGGTAGGGTCCAGTGTTTGAAGGTTGCCAATGTCTTTGTTTATAAGTTCCATGATAATACGTTCCATGGCCTTGAAGATCAGGTTGTCAGACTGATGGGACGGTAGTTCCCAGGAGCCAAGGTGGATCCCCTTGTGGAGTGGGATAACTGAAGCTGTGCACCACTCAGTGGGCACGAAGCCTGAGGTGAGGCTATGAGGCTATGATTAAACATGACACTAGGTTCTAGTTCATTTGGTAGTTCATGTAGTACACAGCCCGGGATATTGTCTGGTCCCATGGATGTTGTATTCTTAGATTTGGAGAGTGCGGTTTTTACCTGTGTGACCGTTATTACCAGAATTTGCCAATCTTTTGGTATTGAGATGGGCCCTTCAGGGGGTGAGAGGGGGGTGAAGCTGGCACTGAATCGATCTGCCAGAATATTGGCAATATCCTTGGGATCAGTATATTTAATGCCATTCTGTTGTAGCTCAGAGCAGATCTGAGCATTCTCTTTGTACAACCTGGTGAATGGGACATCCATGTGTCTCATTATAGAGTTTCCAATGACAAGAGAATTTTGAGTGTTACGCCTAACTAGCCTAGTGGGTGGCACACTGGTGTTGTTGTGTGTCACGGGTGCTGTTGGGACTTTGTTAGTTGTACCAGTCTTGTGTTTTGGAGGTCTCTGGTATTTTGGTAAGTTTTTGAGAGAACCTTCGCATATGTGGATTTACGTGTTTGATGCATACTATGTGTATGAGTAGTGGTACTATGAGCATATGTAGTGGTGGGTGAGTTGACAACCTTCTCGTGTTACTGTTTTGAATGAGAGAGAGCATGGATTCTAGATTCCTGGTGTAAATACATCTCTTGCACTCTGTACTAGAATGTGTTGTTAGTAGAGCGTTGTCTGTGTACATGAAGCAATTGCTACACTGCCTCAAGAGACCCAAGTCAACAAGGTTGGCAGGAGAAACAAGGGTAGTCCAGCCATCCATAATGTAGTTGAAGGCTGTTGTCACTAGGGGTGACTATTCAGAATTGATCATGGAGGAGCTCAATGGATGGATATTTCTGTTTGTGTTTTAGGGGAAATTTGTTGAATTTAACTGTCCAGCTTTGGTGCACAACTTCAAGGGAGTGCTCTGTGCTGTGGGATGCACTGCTCAAATGCAGGGCCTAAATACCAGAAGCTAAAAACCTGAAAAAAAATTGAAAAAGGTTCAAAAGGACCAATGAGGATGCTTATTCCAAGCCCTAGACCAGCCTCCTTTTACAAGACAGGTCCCAATCAACGGATCTACTTCACTTGACCTAAAACTTATTTGAGTGACACCCATTTGATCTAAATTTCATTTGACTGACTCCCATTTCACCAGCAGCTTATAATGTTGAACTTCAACATACTAAATCTTAAATCATAGGCAAACATATTTAGAACACCAATAACTAACCCTTTCCAGAAGTTAAAAACTACTTACCCTCTTAACAGAAATGGGACAATGTGCAACCAAACTAGGTGGGGGGCTATGCTCCCCACATCCCTCATTGTGGGGGGTTGTGCCCCCACACTCCCCCTAATTATATATACTAACTCCAGGATTGCACTATAGTTGGAAAAATGGCATATACCTTTAACTTGCCTTACAGTACTCTAGACGCTGCCACTACTGCTGGAAACACAGAAAACATTTGCCAAATTACTTTAGATACTTCCCATAAAAATGTAAAGAGACAAACCCACATTTAGAAACACTACAACACTACTTTCTACATGACTATCGGAATTCTAACAGTCAGCACTGTAAGTTACAGTAATTCTTTTTATCACAATCAAGTCACAGTAGAAGGAAAACTCACAAGTCTATGTCTTAATTGTCGGTGAAATGGGAGTCAGTCAAATGAGTTGTCAGTCAAATGAAATTTAAGTCAGTTGGGTGTCAGTCAAATGAGTTTTAGGTCAAGTGAAGTAGACCCCCCAATCAACACAATTCTCTCACAAACATGCAGATAGGGCTTGGAAAACATGCTCAGAACAAACAACCATTACAAACATTTCCAAAATCAGCAAGCCTGTATCTGAACTATGCTACAGCTACTAGCTACCCTAGTTTCAGTGGAAAACACTAGAGAATGGTTAAAATATCAGAAAAATAGTAGTGAAGCACCGAAAAAACATTTAAAAAAGCAGGAAATGAGCAAGGATGCTCTAAAGAATGTTTTAAACAGTTAATAGAACAGTTATTTAAACACTGCTTGGTGGGAAAACCAGAACAAGCGGAGCAGATAGCTTTAAAACAGTGAAAAATACAAGTAAATAAAAAGTGAAGCTAACAAGCTTTGTAAACAGAGAAAACAGCAATAAAATTTGATTTAATAGGCACAGTTAAGCAGACAATTGCAATACAACAGTGTAGTTTTAGTACACAGTAAATAAATACAGTATAAAAGTAGGCAGTAGGCAATAAAAAAGTACAGTAAATAGTATAAATGAGCAAAAAAAAGCAACTTATGCTTTTTTTGGAAGCTCAGAAGCCTCTAGTTGTCCTGTATCTCAGCTCAGAGTTGTGGCTTGTAGCCAACCTCAGTTCAGCTCTTTGCAAGCAAGCAGAAACCTGCTCAAATGCAGGGCCTAAATACCAGAAGATAAAAACTTGAAAAAAAAAAACTTTAAAACGATTCAAAAAGACCAATGAGGGTGCTTATTCCAAGCCATAGGCCAGTCTCCTATTTCTATTGAAAAAAATTTGAACCTAATTTTAATAGGGAATTAAAATAGTTAAATAATAAAAAATTATAATAGTTAAAATTAATAATTCTTAAGCAGTTATAGTTAACCCATGCTCCCAGAGTCATTCCTGTTGGTATCGCAGGCCAGTAATTCCACACAACTTCTCTAGCCAGCCTGATTGAGATAGGTATCTTGAGAGACTGTAAAAACTGGCTGTCCCTCTCCTACTTTGGACACAAAAGAAGAGTCTTCATGGGTTCTGTTCAAGCAGATTTATTCTATACAAACATACAGGTTTACTGATTTTCATTTAAGTAACTTGTATACAAATTAACAAATGCGATCATGCATGCTCTCAGTGTGGCTGCTCTTACAAAATGGCACTAGAGAGTGCACATGTCTGGAATTTATATATGCACATACACCCATGACATGCTTCTTAAAGATACAGCACACTTTACTTGCAATCTGATTTATATCCTCCCTCTTTGAGAATAGATCTTATTACATTGTCTATTTAGCATGCAGAAATCGCAGGCAATTGTTTTGTCATGCATTACTCAGTACTAAGTACACATGTATATACAATCAAGTCCACATTGCTGCGTATTTCAGACTTTGCTTTAATACATGTCCATATCGTGTAACATAAAACTGAGAATTACTTTTAACAACTGGAACTGTAAAATGTTTGACCTGTGGAATGTCTGGAACAGTTTCTGGAATGGCATCAGCATTTTGAGCACATTCTGGTATGGAAACAGTGTCTGATTCACTCTTAGATTTGAAGTTCACATCATAGAAACAGTGTTGTTATGGTGATGAGGATTCAGGAAGATGATGTTTCCAGTCCCTCCTATATTCTACACCTTCAGAATCTACTGAATAAGATCTTGGCTCAGCACAGATGCCTGCAATCTGTCCAATTTGATCAAACCCTTTCGTTGTCTGGATTCGTACTCTCTCTCCTTCCCTCAGTGGACAAAATAATCTGTTTGATCTGTCGTAGTTAGATCTCTGGATATTATGCTTCTTAACCATTTGAGCCTTGATGGTTTTATAGTTCTTAGGTTTAGGATGCAACAAACTAGAAGTAATGGGTAGCATAGCTCTAGTTTGCCTGGAAAGTAGTCTTTGAGCAGGTGAGCCAAGAATATCGTCATAAGGTATGTTTCTGAGCTTAAGCAAATTCAGGAATACATCGGCATTTTCACACTTTGACCTTTCACGTAATTGCTTTGCACTCTGTACTGCATGTTCAGCTAGACTGACGATATCCGGGACTACTAGTGACATGTACAAAGTCCCAGTCTCTTGCAAATTTCTAAAACAGATGGCTTGTAAATTGAGTACCGTTGTCAGAAAAAAGTTTGTGTGGACTACCATGAACTGAGAAATGACATTTCAGCTTAGTAATAACAGCAGTGAATGTTAGTTTAGGTAGTAGATCAATCTCAAACCAATTTGAATACGAGTCACCAAAACTAAATAGTGTTGATTGTTCCACTCAAAGATATCAGCTGCACCTGTTGACCATGGTAGTTCAGTACTATTGCATACTGAACAAGATGAAAGTACTTTATCAATGTTTTTTGGTAATGAAGACCAAAATACTAAATCTCTCGCTCTTCTCTTAGGGGAAGCAGATTCTGGGTGGCCACGATGCAAAATCTAGATATATTCTTGTTGTAAGGAAGCAGGAACATCAATTTTGGGACCTTTGAAAATACCATCTTCCAACAACAATTCATCTTTGTAAGGAAAGGAGGTTTGTATTTCAGGTGGTACACTAGATTGCTTTGATGGCCATCCAGCATTAATGTAGTGAGTGAGGTTCTGCAAAATTAGATCAGTCTGATTACGTTCTCTTAGCTCATCAAGTCTAGTGGTAGAAAAACTATGCACATACATCACATCAAAGTCAAAATTCTGTGCGTCAAACTGTTCTGTTGTATTTCTGGATGATCTGGATAAGATATCAGTCACACAGAGCAATTTGTCTATTGTGTAGACCATTTTGAAATTGTACTTTTGCAATTTAAGCATCACTCTTTGCAATCTTACTGGAGCGGAATACATAGGCTACTTCAGAATAGTAACTAAAGGTTGGTGGTCAGTCTCAATTTAAATAGCTCGACCATAAATATAATCATGAAATTTAGAACATGCAAATACTATTGCCAAAAGCTCCTTCTCAATCTGAGCATACTGCATCTCAGTTTAGGTTAGTGTTCTATATGCATAGGCAACTGGTCTGCCCTCTTGAAGTATAACTGCACCAAGACCAAATTTTGAAGCATCACAGGAAAGAGTAACTGGTTTGTTTACATCATAGTATCTTAATGTAGATGGAGGGACGATTTTCTTATTAAGGTCTTCAA
This sequence comes from Protopterus annectens, assembly GCF_019279795.1. Taxonomy (NCBI): domain Eukaryota; kingdom Metazoa; phylum Chordata; order Ceratodontiformes; family Protopteridae; genus Protopterus; species Protopterus annectens. Next base: position 467,724,425 of record NC_056749.1, on the reverse strand, counting down.
ATGCCTTCTGGTGTTGTTCCAACCATGACCATACAACATTTTTGTGGGTTAGCTCTCTTATAGGTGCTGTCACTGAAGTCTGGTATAAACTTGCCTACATAGCTGACCATGCCTAGAAAACTTTGTAGAGCTTGTACATTATCTAACGGTCTGTGACATCTCAAGAATAACTGTTTGCTTGGTCAGGTCAGGTCTCAAACCTGTACTTGTGAACAAATGCCCTATGTAAGTCACTTCTGGAAGTCTGAATTTGCACTTCAGAGGACTGAGCTTCAAGTTTACGTTATGTGCTCTATCTAGAAATTTCTTGAGGTTTCTATAATGCTTTGCTTCACCATTGCCTCCAACCAGTACATCATCTACTATTGTGGCACAAGGATAACCTGAAACAATTTGCTCCATTGCAATCGGAAAGACTTCACTTGCAGAATTTATTCCAAACGGCATCCTTAGGAATCTGTATCTGGCAAACAGAGTACCAAAACTAGTTAGAAATAAAGATTTGTGATCAAGCATCACTTGCCAAACTGAACTCTTTGCATCCGAGAAAACAGTGGCATTTGGTATTAAGACTGTGACCTGTTAGACTGTACACATTGGATGATACAGTCTCTCTTTAACGCTTTGTTTAGAGCTCTTGGATCAATACATATTCTGATTTCATCTGAGCTTTAAAAAAAAAAGTGAGCTGTTGCCATAGACGATACTCATTCAGTTGGTTTTGTGACTGGACAAATCACACCTGCTGCACCATTTTATCCAGCTGAGTTTTAACTTTATTCTGCATAGCTATTGGAACTCTACTTGCTGGTCTGACCACGGGAGTGACCTCTGCGTCTAACTTCATGGAATACACAACTGGAAGTTTGCCTAACTTGTCATCGAAAACGTCAACATACTCTGAGAAAATGGCTTCTGAAAAAGTAGAACTCGGAAATGCACTTACATGATGGATGTCTTTAGCAAAAGAAAGCAGATTCATTCTTAAACTATCTTTGAGACTCAATGAGGATGCACTGGTCTTTGGACTACATAGAATAACAAGTTGTAACTGTTCTCGGCCAAATAACATGAAAACATCACTGAAGCTTTAGTTTGAATTTCTTCACCTCCATAAGCAACATGTCTCACGTTACTGACTGTATTGAGTTGTTCGTTAGTTCTCACTTTAGCAAATGTGTCTGCTGATATAACATTACACTTTGAACCAGTGTCTACTTTAAACTCTGTGGATTTTCCATTAATCTGGACAGTACAAAACACCTTGCCTCTTGTTAATAAATTCACTACATCAACTCTTTCATAAAGCACTGATACACCACCTACATAGAAAACTGTCTGCCTGAGCTCTGTTTGATCAAATTGCTTCTTCGTGTGACCTTTCTTTACAACTGAGAGAGGCTTAATTGGTTTACAAAACTTTTGAAAATGATTCCATTTTTTACACTTGTAGCATTGCTGACCATATGCTAAGCACTTTTCTCTTCTAGACTCATGATTTGCACCACAATTGCAACAGTTAACAATAAAGCTTGATTTGGGTTTTGCTGATCCATGCTTGTCCTGCATTGACCTGGAGCATGCTCCTTTCTTAGAACTTGCTGGAAAGCTACATGTCTTCCCTGGAAATTTCATAGCTGCCACGTGTTGCATGCTATCTATATTTACTCTGAAGCCAACTGAACTCATGCTCTTGCCACTTGCAAACATACTCATGTTTTTTTTTTCTGTCACCTCATGGATTTGACAAATCTCAATGGCTTTACATAATGTTAAATCACTGTCACGAAGTAAAATCTTTCTCATGGCAGCACTGCTAATACAACATACAAGCCTGTCCTTTATCAGCTCATCTTTTAAGTCACCAAACTGACATGTTTTAGCTCTGTTTCTCAGGTCAGTTATATAAGCTGTAAATGTTTCCCCTGGTTTCTGATCTCTCATGTAAAACAAATGCCTTTCTAAATTTGTATTTGTCTAAGGGTTACACATTTCTCTGAACTTGCATTTCAAACGCTCGGGATTTTCCCTTGATTCAGCTTGTACAATAATATGATGATTTCTCACCTTCTCTTTCATATACTGCTGGTGCATACACAAATGAATGCTCTCTTTCTATGGCCTCTGACCCAACTAGGTTTAGCAAAATGAATGTCCTGGTGTGTGCATCTCTATCTGCATAAGCTGCTTGTATAAAAATATCGTACTCGTGCTCAAATAGTCTCCAGTTCTCTGCAATATTCTGATCAAACACAAGTGGTAGCAGTTTTCAAAATTCGTCTGCCATTTTAACACACACCAGTGAAGGATTTTGCAAATAAGCACAAACATACAGTCATGCACATATGCTAGAAATTCATGCCAGTATTTGTATCTGAATGTATTTATTGTGGGCTTTTCGAAATAATGCTAATGAATGAACTCACAGTACCTTTGAACAACTGGACTTTGCGAAATAAACTTCTCGGACAATTTAACACTCTTTTAATATCACTTGAAAGGCTGAATGCTAAAGTCATTTATCATCATTTTTGCCAAAGTCCATTTATCATCATTTTAAGAAACATCTCAAAACAACTTTACGATGTGAGTGAAATAGACTCTTGGGCACTGTAATATTCTTGTAATATTGTTTTGCAAGAAATCTTATCAGTGTAAGAAACATATCAAACATCTGCACAATGTGAATAAACTGCGTACAGCACACTGAAATGTCCCCAAAATGGCAGTACCTTGCTAGGCAACTCTTTACAGTGCAAGACACACACTGTAATGGTGGCAGTTTGCGAATAGACACACCCAGCACAAGAAACTTTTCAAAATGGCTATACTTTGACTGTATTTCACAAAACAGTTGCACTTTGCACACAAGAAACTCTTTGAAACACATGCACAGTAAAAACACACTGTAAGCACTTTTACACACTTTGAGATACTTTGAATAACCCTTGATACACTATGAAATCATTTTTATGCCAAAACATAGCACTTTGCCAAAACACATGCAGTTGCCTTGTTTTATTTTTGCTTAATATGCCCTTTTTGTTTTGCCTTATTATTTGTTTTGCTCGTTTAAGCCCGCTTCATGCCCAGTGTATTTTCTTGTGCTCATTTTACTCTAAACATGCCCAGTTTTGCTTTGAACACACTCGTTTTGCTTTAAACATGCTCATTTTGCTTTATTGTTAACTGTTTCATCAAATACCTTTATTTTAAACATTCTTTTTAGCCAACAAACTTTTCATGCCTTCCGCTTGCTCAGTAATATGGTTTGTGTCCTTGTAATGCCCTGTTTTATTACTTTTTATTCTTTTCTGGCTTGTTTTTTTGCTTGTTTCTCTTGATTTTACCGTCACTGTTGTCTCTGTACCTCATGTCTCTGTATTTCATTCTCTTTGATCCTGGTTCTGAAACCATGTTGCTCTCCTTCTTTGGACACAGTAGAAGAGTCTTCATGGGTTCTGTTCAAGCAGGTTTATTCTGTGCAAACACATCTCTATATAGATTTGCTGACTTTCACTGAAGTAACGTATACAAATTAACAACTGTGATCACGCATGCTCTCACTGTGGCTGCTCTTACAAAAATGGCAGTGGGGAATGCATGTGTCTGGAATTTATGTGTGCACGTTTAGCCTTGACATGCTTCTTAAAGATACAGCACACTTCACTTGCAGTCTGGTCTACACTGCCCCATGCTGTCTGATGATCCTGTATTACTCAAACAACATAACACAGTGTGAGAGAGATGTGTACACACACACACACAGACACACACACACACACACACACACACACACACACACACAGACACACACACACACACACACACACACACACACACACACACACACACACACACACACACACACACACACACACACACACGCACATATATGGATCTACTTCAAATGACAGAAAACTCAAAATACTGAATTTCATTTGACCAAGACCACAATACCTAATTTTCAAAATACTGAAAACTCATTTGACTGAGTCTCATTATGCTGAAAGCTTACAATGCTGAATTTCAAAATACTGAATTTAAGGCATCGACATGCACACTTACAACACCAATGACTAATTATTTCCAAACTTAAACACTACTTACCCTCTTAATAAAAACCGGACAATATAAAACCAAAATAGGTGGGAAGTTACGTCCCCCCCCCCAATACACACACTCCCTAACTATATACATTAACTCCAGGATTGCATTACAGTGGGGAAAAGGGCATATACCTTTTACTTAACTTGCAGTACTGAAAATACTGCCACTAGTGCAGGGAGCACACAAAATATCCCCCATATTACTTTAGATACTTCATATAAAATGTAGAGAGACATACCCACATTTGGAAACACTACCAACACTACTTTCTACACTAGTGTCAGTATTCTGACAGTCAGCACTTTAAGTTACATTAATGTTTTTTATCACAGGCAAGTCACAGGTGAAGGGAAACACACATCATGACTATGGCTTAAAATTCAGTATTTTGAAATTCAGCATTTAAGCTTTCAGTATAATGAGACTCAGTCAAATGAGTTTTCAGTATTTTGAAAATTAGATATTGTGGTCTCAGTCAAATGAAATTCAGTATTTTGAGTTTTTAGTCATGTGAAGTAGATATATATATATATATATATATAATATGATTGGAGGCAAAAATCTCACTCACGGTAAACTCAGGCACCAAAAATTATCAGTACAAGACAAATCACACCTCTCCAAGGCTATCACAGTACACAAAATCCATCATATGCTGAGGCTTTAAAAACTAACTTGCCTAAACCTCAAAGACCTCCAGAGCAAAACACAGGCTCAAAGAACACTCAGCATATTAAGCCTACTTCCTCACATAGCACAAGAAGTCCCAAAGTCACAGATGCTGTGCCTGTATGGCAGGCATCGACCCGACCACACATTCTTGTTATAGGCGACTGCACTATAAAACATGTGTATGTGTCTCTTACTACAATGAGCAAGGACAGAGTGCCAGCTAGCTGCTCGTCTGGTGCTGGGATCCATCAGCCATTCCTGCACTCAGGTCCTTGAACAACAAGGACCAGTAGGATTCTGTCCTAGTTTATGCCAATGGCAATGACTTGAGGTGCATCTCCTTGGACTATATGAAGAGAAACATGATGGCGCTCTCAGGCAATGTGTCCATGGCAGGTATGAGTTTATCACTGAGCAACATTCTATCTATTCCAAAGGTGATGCCATGATATGAGTAAAAATAATTGACTTCAATGATTGGATTAGTTTTTTGGTGTCATCCAAAGGAGTTACAGTATTTGTCAGCCTGTGGAGATATGATCAAACAATCATGCTACTTTACCAGGGATGGCCTGCATCTGTCCTCTCTACGGTTTCAGTTATTGACAAAGACACTGTCCACACCTGTAGTGCCTTTTTTTAGGCAATGCCAACCTGATAATCCTACCAACATAACAAAACAAGCAAAGGAAAATATGAAGGTGTTACTGATCAATGTTAGGAGCCTAAACAAGAAACTCCACTCCCTACAAAGCCCATATTATTTTGGAAGACATTGACATCTGTGTAGTGACTATGACATGGTTTAAAATTGTGGAGAGTACTCTGTCTGCACAGGGCTATAACAGCTTCCGCACATTTAGACCAGCTACTGAGCAAGAGGGGTAAAAGGTGGCGGGGTGGCAATCTATATCCAGAAGAGACTCACATAAAGGCTGGTAAAGTAGCATGATGCAGTAGAGCTTCACCATGTCCAAATAAGCATCAGAAAGGTCCCATCCATATATTAGCTATTTACAGAACTCTCTTTATGACACAAGAAAGCCACAACGCCTGTCTACAGGATCTAGAATGCCTCAGTATTAAACCCAAAACCACTTTCCTAGGAGATCTAAGCTTTCCAACTATAGACTGGGAAACCTACACCACCACTAGTGTGCAAGCATAGAGATTGCTGGACTTTGTCAATACAAGTGCCTTGGAACAGTTAGTCAGAGTGCCCACTATGGGGAATAACATGTTGGATCTTGTCCTTACTAATATGGGGGCATCATGCACAATCCCTTGCATATCTTCATCACTTGTTAGGTCTGACCAAAAAGCAGTCTCCTAAGTGAAACATTGGCAAGCTTGAAATCTCCACCATACCCACTGAATATGCAGAGATGTATACCTCCACACTATACCATCATGTAAACATCTGCATAAATGTACCCCATAGGAGCAAGTGCAGGGCAAACCCCATAAGCAAATCCACACGGTGGAACCATATCAGCATGCTTTATTATAAAAGGAAAATAATTTTGACTAAAAGTAATAAGAGCAATTCCCAAATGTTAACATCCTTCTCACTTAAAAAAAAAAAAAAAGTACAACTGAGGGGATTAGTAAAACCCACAAAAAACAATTTTTAGTCTAAAATAGCTATCCAAGCCAAGGACAATCACAGGTTATTTTTTTAATTATGTTTGCAATCTCAAAAGCACAATGCAGCAACGCACTGAGCTGATCATGAATGATGTTGCCTACACTAAGGATGAAGATACAGCAAACCAACTGGCTGATAAATTACACTCTAACTTTACCCCTCTGTCTGTCCCTCAAGATATACCTGAAAGTGGCTTGGCTCACACAAGACCAAGTTCTAAAAGTGCTATCAAAAGTTAAAGATACTACATTGATGAGTCCTGACAATATCCCTGGATGCATCTTAAATAGCATGAAGTATAATTTCACCACACCCCTAACAACACTGTTCAATCTCTGCCTCCACATGGGTTTTGTACCAAGTGAATGGAGAGTAGCTGCAGACATTCCCCTTTGTAAGGGAGGGGACTTTCCACAGACCCAGGCAATTATGGAACCATAAGTATGACCAGCCTCATATACAAAGTCATGGATAGACTTATTATGGAATTAATCAAGTCAGGACATAGGGAACCTTCAAACACTGGACCCATCTCAGTTTGGATTCAGCAAGAGCAGGTCATACTTAACCTGGTAGATTGGTTTGAAAAGGTCACCAAAGCAATGGATGAAGGTGAAATGGTGCACATCATATACCTGTACTTGGCCAAACCTTTTGTCATAATTACCCACTCAGTAATAGTACAAAAGCTAAATAAACATGGAATTAACCCCTATATCACCCACTGAATTGCTAACTGTCTCACATATAGGATGCAAGTAATCAAAATAAGAGAAGTTACCTCTACAAAGAGACCAGCCACCAGTAGATTCCCCCCAGGGTTCTGTGCTGGGACTTCTCCTGTTTGGTATCTACTTTTCTGAAGTAAAAGCCAATACCAAAGGCTCTGGATGGCTAAGTTTGCAGATGACTACAAGTAAGGAGCAGCCATTGAATCCCCAAATGACTTAGCCATCCTGCAGGAAGGATTGTCTCAAATAAATAACTGGTTCCAAAATCATGGACTGAAACTAAATGCCCAAAAATGCATCAGTGTATCCTTTGGGAAGACATCTACCCTAGGGAACTACCACATTGACAATACAACCCCAAGAGTTGACCAGTTGTTCAGGATTTAGGAAGTTATGTGGGCAGTGACCTAATTTTTGACTGACATGTCCATTGTTGCAAGAAAGTCCTTCTATATTGCACAGCCTATAAACAAAGGGATTGTGTCTAGATCTAGGGATTTTATTATTTCCCTTCATTAGGCCAGTCTTGAATATAATGTTCCCTTTGGCATGTATCTTGTCCAGACGCATGCAGCAAATGGAACACCCACAGAGATACCTTACTAAAAGGAGACGGCCTAAACAACATGCCCAACATGGATAGACTCAAAGCCTTATCACTATACTCTGTATCCTACAAACTGCATACAAGGCATCCCCCAACCTATTACTAATGAATTTACTGCACATCAGTAAGTCAAATGGCATCAGAAATACTTGGTCTAGGGATGTAAACCTCTTCTTCAACATCAACAGAATGGTTTGAAGGGATGGGTGTCTCTCAAAGTGGATACCACTGCTGTGGAACAGACTTCCCCATCCACATAAAACAAAGTTCATCTCTGTCCATATTCAAGTGCAATTTAGATTTATGGATGGGAAACAGAAAATGTATGCCAGGACTGCCCTTTGCACTACTAATGGACAGAGAGAGCTTCTAAATGCTTTATGCCATATGTGGGACCCCTCAAATTATCCATGGTATGACCCCAGTTATTCTCATCAGAGGTAATATATAATTATCAACAATGATATGGTTAAGGCCAGTCTATAATAGAAAACCACAACACCTAGAAACCATGCCAAAAATATAATTACTTTAAGCACTTTCAACCTTAATACAACAGACTTCCTTAGATCACCATATGAAACCAGCAAAAGCCATTTTATAACTTTTACATATGTCACATGGTTCAATCAGCTGATATAAAACATCTTATAAAAAATACAGGAAACATAAAAGTGAAAAAAATAAATAAAAAATCTACTACAAATATAAACAATGCATAAATTCATTTTTTTTTCTCTTTTCACATTTAATATTGATAGAATGATTCAAACCAGGGGATTTACCGACCCACAATTTAAATTGCTAAATAGCCCCCTTTGCTTAATTTTGTTCTTATAATCTCGGTCTCTTAAAACCCTTTCTAAACATAAAAAAAATTACGTTCAAGATGTTTAGAAATATGTGCAAATAAAGCATTATTGGAATCTCTAGTTTTTATATAAACATGCTCTAAAATTCTCTCTCTAAATATTTTTGTTGTCATTTTAATATAAAATGCTTTACACCCTTCACAAACTGCAATGTAAACTAAACCGCTAGACTCGCATGAAATTCTATAATTAGGATAAAAGACTTGATTATTGAATGGCAAGAAGATATAATTACTTTTGAACTATATCTACATGCTTTTCAATTACCACAAGGAAAGATGCCTTTCTGTTTATTCAAATGCATACTGGAATCTCAGCCTCATCCCTGCTCAAAATATTTTTAATACCGTTAGTCTTTTTATTAATAAAATGTGGTCTATCAGCAGTAATTTTAATAAGCTCAGGTTTCCATTTAATTGTTTTCCAATTATTTTGTAAACATTTAATGATGATATAACGATCAGCAGTCATATCTACTTTAAACAATAAAACATCTTTCTATATGCTGGTTTGCTTCACAAACCCTTCTGAAAGAATCAGGGGGAAATGAACTTCTGTATGATCTAGGACATCCTTGGCCATTATTAACAATTTATTAATGTTATACTCTCTATTCTTAAAAAGATTAACAATAGAATGAATTTCTTCTAAAATATTTGATCATCAGTAATTTGTCTTGATGCATGAATAAATGCTGTCTGTATCCTTCTCATTATATGAGCATCCTGTCATGCTAAAATGTACACCCATCACACAATGCCATTCCTCAGCTCTGTGCCTTAACAACTCGCAAGGCATTAACTTTAGTACAGAGGGTGGGCCCCTTCCTTGTCAATGTACATTATGTTAAAAAGCATGCAGCTGCTTTAGGGGTCCCTCCATAAATTTTTTCCCAGATGCTCCAGCCATTTTCAGTGTTCATCTCTATTCCTGAACACACTGCTAATATAGTAAAGTAAATTAAACGTTTGTAGTTTACCACTTTATTGTTTGCTGCCCTTCTCTGTGGTACTTGCTCAAGATACTGTGGACCACAGTTCTTTTCCCTTGCTGTATATATTTAATAGCATTTCAGAGATATTATCAAACAGCTGATAACATTCTAAATGTAAGGCTGACCCTTGGGGTAGGTAGGTTTTGGACAGGGTGATCGGGTGTAAGAAAAAGCAGGTCCTACTCCAGAAATGTTCAGACTTGAAGTCTGACTGTGAATAATTCCCTGGCAATATGTGCTGTGCAGTCAAAGTGAGCGTCATGCACTTCTTAGCTTGCAAGTGTGATAGAGTTACCTAAAGCCAATTCTTTGGATTCTGAACTAAGCAAGCTATTCTCTGCAACGTGGTTATAGGTAAAACTATTAAAGATAGCTACTCCTATCCAGTTTGGATCCTTTACTGATAGCTTGGTCTATTTTTAGCTCTGTGATCTGCTATATAATACCAGCTGTAGCCAAACTGCTTTGGCAGAATAATAAAAATTACAGAAAATTTCACAAAAGATTAGAAAATGTAGTTCAAATACTGGTTTACTTAAGAAATCAAAGTACAGACAAGGCTACAAGTAAGATTGTTTTGAAATGCATGCTTACATCTTTTGCTTTTCAAAGCAACTCAGATTTCTCTCTGTTGTCAGACATTTGTTCAAGAAATTAAAAAAAAATAATAATTACAGGCAGACCCCTATCGCATGTGGTGATATAAACACAAATGTCATTTAGCGCTTTTTCTGTGTATTCTGTTTATGCTGTGGAGTATGCTGCTGACAGTACCCAAAGCAAAATATGGCAACTGCTTCTTTAGAATAAAGCATTTTCAGAGTCTTTTATACATAAATGATCAGTTGCCCCTTGCTTTTCTATAACATAAGACAACACAGGTATTCATAGCACAACACAACTGCATCCAACGTTTGTTCAGTATGAGAATTAAAGCCAAATGTATGCTACATTAAATTCATTTTATGTAAAAGGTCAAGTGACAGAAAATAATGAACATTTCATCTTAATAGTAATTCTGTGGAATTAACTTGGACAGGTGTATTTTATTTACTTATTTGTTTATACATTTGTTAACTGGGTTGCCAAGGTGTTCTAAATATTGCTTTCAGACACAGATCACTGTCCATAACACAACAGCTAACGGTGACCAGTACAACTAAGCAATAAATAAAACACCACAGCAATTATTTATCTGAATTTGTTTATCAGGAGAATGCACTAATCCTCTAGAGATCTATTACAGGCATTGTCACATGTAAAGAAGTAATTACATAAATTCTAAATACTTTGTTCTTGTAGAAATGAGTATTTAAATGCAAAAAAACCAGATTTTTAAGTACACATTTTAATCTGTGACTGGAATTTGGTCAGTCTGAGATCTGTAAAATTGTAATGAATGTATGAAATGTCCATACCAGTATGAATCTGTTGTTTCTTACAGCTTACCAGTGATCGCTGAAGCAGTTATATTTTAGAGGTACAAATGAAATGGAAGCAGAGGTATCATTTGAATGCCAACAGACGAGAGTTATCTCTGATTTACAAGGGTTACGGATTGCTACACTGCTGGTTGCAACATAGAGAATGTTTTTTTTTCTGTAACTACAACTTGAACGGTGTGAAATGTAGTGCAAAAGACTCTTCATTTTAGGATCTAACAGAATGGTGTAAAGTTCTGTATTATACATTTTGTGCAGTTTGGGTAGTAATTTGTGTGCGGTTGCTTGAAAAAGTTTTGGAGAGAAAAAAGTGACTCTTTTGGTATCTGAAGGCATGAGATAGTATGGGCTTCTACAAAAACAGATAATTGTAGCATGTGGGTTTCTGCAAAGGCAGGCAGTAGTAGCACGTGGGCTAATGCAAAGGCAGGCAGTAGCACGTGGGCTTCTGCAAAGACAGGCAGTAGTGGTGTGTGGGCTTCTGCAAAGGCAGGCAGTAGTAGTAGCACATGAGCTTCTGCAAAGGCAGGCAGTAGTAGTAGCACATGAACTTCTGCAAAGACAGGCAGTAGTGGCATATGGGCTTCTGCAAAGATAGGCAATAGTGGCACATGGGTTTTTGCAAAGGCAGGCAGCAGTGGCATGTGGGCTTCTGAAAAGACAGGTGGTAGTGCTCTCAGGATTCAGCTCAGGAAATGTATTTATTGATTTGCATTTATTTACAATGAAATCTGACAAGGCATAGACCCTTTTCAGCAAAGACTTGGGGAGAAAAACTCCAAAAAACAGCAGCAGTTTTTCAGAACATTCTTTAGGCATTTTTAATAACTGATTACATGCTCTACAAAAATATTAAAATTTACAACAATGTGGGATTCAGTGTACTATGTATCATACAAAAGTGTACAGTTAACAGAAGCCATAACAGAAGTGAAAAGGTAACATTAGTGAGTAAAAAAAACATGCTTTACTGAGTATGGGTACTTGTCATAGTTAATGGGTACTATGATACAAAATACTGAGATGGTGCATAGTGCCAGAGGAAATATGTATTTAGTCCATTTGTGTGCAGGGTAGCTTAATGATAGAAATTAGTAAGATTACTAGTTTTGTGCCTATAAGACAGTAATGCATATTCACTCCATAAAAGGGTAGGCCAGTGTGACAGCATTGCAAAATGGTATACCTAGTGATTTAGTATGTCTTATTAGACTCTGGTAAGAATTAGAGTATAAACAGTTAAATAAGGTACCATGTAGGTTATTTAGTGTGCGTTGCATTACTAATTACATCAGTAGCACTCTAGTTAAAGTAGAAATAGTTTATGATAAGGCTACAGAATAAAGTAGAAGGGTGATAGTATCAGGGGGAGTAGGCATGTTATAAGGCAAGAAAGTATTTCACTGAATTAGAAGACTGGCAATATGTAGAAACATGTAATAGCAGTAGACCTGGATTCTTCTGAGTGGGGCCAAGTTTAGTCATCTGGAGAGGTATTATTGTGGAGAGATATGGGTAGAAATAGTACTAAAGGAGGTGGCTGTATTTTCCTGTTGTATATATGGAGGGCTAGATTCCAAAAGACTTGTTCCAGTGCCAGCCTTATCTCTAAAGCAGGTTTATACTGGAGCAAGTTACTTACACTGAGAGTAAGTCTTTTAAAATTGGACCTAAAGAGCATTACCTTAGTTTTTGACAGCAGAACAAGTAGATTTACAATAATAGGACTAACCTGGTGTTAGAAAGTAGTAGAAGAGCCATGATTCCTTCAGGTGCAATTGTAGTTGGGATTTACGTTGTGAGGTTTCATTGTTCCCTAGTGAAAGGGGGATTATAATCCGTAGTGCTGTGACATAAGGAAAGTAGAATGAGTTTCTAGCGCTTTATGAGATATTTATTTTATTTTACATTTGTTGACCGGGATAGTCTGACTGGATGAATATCCATTTTGAGCGGAAGCCCGGGGAGAAAAGCTCCAAACATACAGAAAAAACATACATACATACTAAGGGTTTTACAACGTAACAGGGGAAAAAAGCTCCAATTGAGCAGATAAAAACAAACATCCCAAGCCACAGTTAAATAACAAGCAGATGTTACAAGTAAGCATGGTGTGTCCCTCAGGAGGGATCCGCAATTTAACAGTATGCCATAGAATGTAAAAGTTAATTAACAGCTGGATTACAGCAACACTGTATTACAAAGAAATGTACAGAACAAGATTGCCATTGCAAGCATTTGTGAGCAAGTAGTAGTATATTGCTGTTGAGTTAGGGAGTTGTTATGGGGATTAATCTGGGTTGGAACATGGACAGAGCCAGTGCATTTTATAATAATGTTCTACGCCATTTTTGAAGAGGCATAGAGAGGGTTCCAGGGTAATGTCTGCTGGAAGTAAGTTCTAAGCTTTCCCAATGGAGTTGGCAAATAGGGAGTCACAAGCTGAGTTATTAGCTTTCAGTGTTTGGACTAACAGCTTGTTGGATGAGCGTAATGGTCTGGAGTTACTGTATGGTTTTATGTTCGTTTTAAGGACGGGAGTGTTTTTGGGTTGGTTGAGAATATTATGTACTAATATTAGCTGGTTGAACTGTATTAAGCTTGGCAGTTCTTGCCACCCTAGGAGTTTGAGGTTGTGGCAGTGATGTGTCCTGTATGTTGATCCAGTGACGAACCTGGCAATATGGTGGTAGCAGTGAGAGAGTTTGGTAAGTTCTGATTTGTTTAGGTTATAGAGTATAGGGGAAGCATATAGAAGGGTAGAGAGGAGATGAGACCGGGTGATAGCGATTCTAGCTGTAGGGGTTAGAAAAGGTTTATTTCTATATAGTGAGCCGAGCTTTTTGTTAATGGTTTTGATAGTCTTATTGATGTGTAGGTCGAATTTGAGATTATTGTCTACTATTACCTCTAAGAACTTGGTTTGAATATCTGGTGAAATAGAGGTGCCATTGTTTGATGTTATAGTAAAGGAAAGTGGGGTGGACCTGCAAGTGGCGGTAAAGAGTAACAGTTTGGTCTTATTGGGATTCAACAGAAGACTTTGATTAGAGAGTCACTTTTCAACTGTGTTGAATGTACTATGCAGGGCTTTTGGGGAGGAGGCTGAGCAGATCAGGGTGGAGTTGTCTGCATATTGAATGCAGGATGCATCTGGGATGGCAGTGGGTAGGTTATTGATAAAGATTGAAGAGAGTAGAGGACCTAAAATGGAGCCCTGAGGAACTCCAAGAGTGAGAGGTAACAGAGTGGAGAGTTTGCCCTGTCAAAGTACGGCTTGTTGTCAGTCATTCAGATAAGAATGGAACCATTGTACATTATGGTTGTCCAGGGAAATAGATTTCAGAGAATGGATGAGTAATTGGTGACTGACCATATCAAAGGCCTTTGAGAGGTTTAGAAAGAGGGCTGATGACACAATGCATTGATATTGTATGTAGTAATAAGTATAGGTTTTGAAATCATAGGTATTTACTGGGAAATAGATTGACAGACTTTGTTTAATGCATGTTTAAGTATGATATTGTAAGATGAACACAGAATATTTAATTGCAGGGTGCATTCTAGTCAGGATATGAGTATATGCTTCACAACTGAAGATCAAGCCTCAAGGGTAAACAGGTGGTATATAATGTAGGTTATAGTACATTAATGATCTTTTGGCAAATTATTTTTTTTGTTTAATAATAACTACAGTGGCTTCCCACGTGCGCTGTGTGGAGTGTGATGTAAGGCTCAGTGGCTTTCCACGTGCATTGTGTGGAGTCAGATGCAAGGCTAAAAGCATTCTGCCTGGTACACTGTAGCTCACTATACAAGGAAAGAATGAGTGCAAGACATTCAGCCTTGTGTCTTACAATGCAGTGTAAGTGTGGTATGATACACAATGCTTTACCTATGCACCAGTGACTCACACACAATGCAGTGTGACTGCGATATGACACAAAATGTTTTACCTATGTACAACTGACTCACACACAATGCAGTGTAAGTGGGTATGATACACAATGCTTTACCTATGTACCAGTGACTCACACACAATGCAGTGTGACTGCGATATGACACAAAATGTTTTACCTATGTACAACTGACTCGCACACAATGCAGTGTAAGTGGGTATGATACACAACCCTTTATCTATGTACAACTGACTCACAGTCTTTATAAAATAATTGCTTGATCAAAGCTGATTGAGAACACAGTTGTTGTACAGTGCAAATACAAAGACTGAACTAAGTGTTTTTTGCAAGCCCTCATCACCCCAACACCCTGAATAAATGTATTAACGCCATTGTAGAACAAAAGTAGAAACTCTCCATTACAGTACACAGCATTCTCCCATCAACAGTGATCCCACGGAAACTAATAACTTAGCCTTTGATCAATAATAAAACTTAATTACAACTATTTGCTTTTGGGCAGAACCCAATCAATTAGTCCTCAGTCATTTAGAAGAGAACTCATGCACAGGATGTAATGCCCTAAATGCAGTAAAAATGAAGTGATGTAACTCCTACTTGCTTTCAGTAAAACTTAAAATGCTAGAGGAAAACTTGTCCTTTTTAGCAGGTTACAGAATAAATATTAAAATAAAATGAAAGTGTGTGGTAGTTTATAATATATTCATTACTCCCTGTCTTTTAACAGTGACAAAAGTGTCATACTGTAGATATAACAAAAGTCACCTTTCTAGTCATTGTCATTGGTCCTCTTTTTCACATTGTACATGGGGTCAGGGTGTCACATCAGCATTAGAAAGTGTAACCAAATCATCTAGAGCCAATGGGTCAGATTCCAAAAGATTTACTATGTTTCTCTGCCTTGATTCTGAAAGACTTGATCTCAGTGTAAGTAATTTACTTCAGTATAAAGCCTATGTATAAACAGGATTACACTAGGGGCCAGATTCCCAAAGGCCTGCTTTCAGTGCAAGTGGTCACTTACACTGAGAACAAGTCTTTTGGAATTGGGCCAAGTGTTTATACTGGTGAGTATATTGTCTGAAATCCGAAAGACATTTTTCCAAAAAGAAATTGTTTATGCATCAGAGTGACACAATATTGTAGCAATAACCCATGGGTGAATGTGGGTAATGCTGGATTTATCCACAGTTAGAATGGTTTCGTCACATGTGAAGCCCGAGTGACCAAACAAAGCCAACTATGGGTAAATCCAGCATTATCCACACGCAGCTGTTGGTTATTGCTATTATACAATGACATTATTTAAGAAAGAAATGACTTACTTTTCTTAAATAATGTCTTTGAATAACAGCTTTGTGGCTTCTTTCTCATTCTTTTGGTATCCTGCTGCTTTCTTGATGTACTGCGCATGCGTCTGGGACTTACGTTCCCATGCTTATACAGTATATTAGTGTTTTGGAAAGGAAGCAATGGAGAAAGAAAGATCTCCGTTGCTTTTTTTTTTTTTTTTTTTTAAATAAAGTTTGAAATCTGGACAGTTGAAAGATATGAGAGAGACAAGGCAGAGATACCAAGAAAATCAGGTATGTTTATTTAGTTTTGCATGTTGTATCTGATTTTCATTTTATTTCTACCCTGTCTCTCTCATACCTCCAAACTGTCTGGATTTCAAACGTTGTACTTCTTGACCTCTTAGCTTGAGACAACTGGAAAGCCATAGCATATATTAATAGAAGAAAGTCTGGGCGGCAAAAGTTTTTTCTATTGGTATATGTTCGATTTTACAATGGGCTGACCAATAACTTTGCATGTTAATGACCATTCACTGTAGAATTTAAACACTATGATAGTATATGGCAACAATGAGTGTTGATGCCTACAGTAGCCTAGTAGCTCCCAGCTCCACTACAAACAAATGAAATGTCCTGGCTGAACTCTAAAACATCAGACTGTACATCCTAAAGACAGCATCTCTGGAGACTGCAAACCCAGCCCCAACAGATTGCTTCACAAAAAAAGTTTCAATAAAATGACATGACTGTAGACTAAACTTAGAAGTGGTGACAAAAATAAAAAAATGAGAATGCTATGCTGATCCGTTGACAGTAAACATGGAAAAAACAATAAAAGTCAAAATGAAAAGCTCTGTGTTCTGGTGCTGAAACATGAGGCATATACTCCTGGAACTTTGCTGAGAGTGAAATAAATGGTAGCATTGTCCTGATGCCTTTTCAGTCCAACTTTACATTTTACATATTTAAGAGACACCCCAAACACAATCTTTGAAAGCTTTGTGAGTGACAGATATTCAGCAGACAAACATTGGTGTAACATTTAATTTATAATGAGTATTTGGGGATTTAGTAAAATGCTAACACGTGCCATACATCTGACTGCATCATGATAATGAGCTATCAGTGATCACTGTGCCATCTAGAATTATCCCACTCTGAGTCTATGGCCTGTATGTCTCCATTCCTTGGATTTTGACAGGAACCATGGAAGATTTTCCATTATAAAGCACATTATATAATGGTGCAAAACACAAAATATTCCTGCAGAAAATGAAAACAGGCTAAAGTATTATGCATGATAGTTTTATGTCTCGTGTGTGTTAGCAACCAAGTTATTCCCAGTGGAAATTCCCTTGTCACTCCAGTATTCAAGTAATAGAGGGCATTCCACATTTCTGAAGAAGTTCTTAAAGCACTCAGTAGCTGGCCAATCACAATAAATATTGTGCATTGTATTTTTAGGTTTATGTGCTATCCTGGTGGAGCACAGTGTTAAACAATTTGTATGTAAGTTAGTGGCAAAGATACATATATTTTTGCCAGGATTTCGGGATGTCTTAGTTTTGTCGGTATGGAAATATCTGTTTTGTGTAAATGTGCTATGCATTTTTTATAGCATATATGCTTAAGATACATTGTATTACTGCATCAGTTTTATTTTGATTACTGCTTGTGATTATGGATACAGTGCTATCAAAATAAGAAGACAGTGCTTTAGGGAGAATATCTATTATAGCACAGTGATAGTTTGAGACAGTATGCAAAGACATGAAGCACCTTTGAGATATGAATGAGGCAAGGCTCCAGAAATATTGCTTCAACACAGCTACCAAGGGGTGTCTGATATTGTCTCAGAATATTCTGTCCCTCATAAAATCCATGATTACATTTACAAACAATAAGTATTATAGTCATTAAAAACAGATATTACATATACATGTTTCCTGACCAAAAGAAAAGTGTATTAATGCAACTCTTTTTCTCTATCAGTTTCCAAATTAATACTGCCAAGGATTTATATGGCTTTATCCTTGATTCCAGAAATAAGATGTGAGAGTTAAGGCACTACAGAGAAAATGTAGGGGAAGTGAGAGTGTGTTCTGAGTTACTTTGTAGCAGCAAACTAGGACAAAGAACTCTTGAACCATGCATTACTCACAAAACATATTGGTTAGTTTGTATTGTTTCACAACTTGTTTTCCTTTATAAATTATTAACACTTGTCTAAATAACTTAAATGTACTGTTTACAGTAGGTTATGACCCCATATTATCTTAGATTGACCTGTCCCTGCTCTGAATTTAATATCTGTCAGTGATGATAAAGTTCAGGAGTGAAATCTCCTAACTGGCAACTCCTTACTTGTTTTTCACAGGCACACATTTGAGATTTTCTTTGAAGACGCATGTTTTACCTTTAACAAACAAAAGCAATAACCTTTGACTGAGAACAGCTTATTAATTTACTTTTGCAGATTAATATAAAACAGAAACATTTTTTTCTTTGTAAATATTATCTCTGGTCTTTGAATGTTTTGATGTCCAGGTTGTGAACTCAGTAACTGTTTACTAGATAATTCTGCCTTTCCAGAAGGAAAAACACTCCTTTGCTAATAAGGTGATAACAGAAAAAAAATGTTATATTCAAATTGTGCCCTCTTGTGGGGGCTAGTAGTAATTCTTCAATTTGCTGCAGAGATAACTGGTAATGACTAAAACTTGGTCTAAAGTCCTGTGAGATAATGTCAGTATCAAAGAAAACAGCTGCCTGGTTATTATGAGAATATTAGAAACAAATTATCACTGCCTTACAGTTATTTTATGGTACCATTTTGAAAGGTTTACAAAGCAGACCTAAAAATGTCTACCTGACTGTATAATACCACCCATGAGACAAAAGAAAGAAAGTAATAAATACATTTTGTTGTGTCCAGAATCATGTTTTCTGACTATTGGGTAATGCACAATAATATGATATATTGGGCTTCTATCAGAATAAATATTAATGTAAATGTAGGTATATATCTACACATTTATCTTTACCTCAAGGCTGCAGTCTGTCATATATAAGCCATAATGCACATATCACTGAATGACATTTTGCCAGAAATCAAGGGCACCAAGTAAACCACGATCAGATATATAAATGCTATAAAACGGCATAAGGGAGACAGATGATAAGTTAGCTCTATGAGAAGTAATGTGTGTTTGTTGCATTACTACCCTTGGCTTCTAATATGATAATATTAGTGTATGTCTTATCATGTAATACACATAATTAAGGGATTAGAGAGGTTAATAGTACAGTGGTTGCTCCTGCCTAACAGCCTTTAGTTCTCTGGTTTAGTTTTCATTTGGGGTGTCTTCCGTGTGGTCTGAATGCCCTTTTACTTGCCTTGTGTTTTTTTGCCAGGGGCTCAGGTTTCCTGCAACAATCTACAACATTGCCAATCGATTCAGAATTTGATTATCCAAATAGACTGTAGAGAGGTGAGGTGCCTATGAGTGGGTGTGTTCCAAATGGGGTACAGTGAAATGCATGTGTGTGTGTGTGTGTGTGTGTGTGTGTGTGTGTGTGTGTGTGTGTGTGTGTGTGTGTGTGTGTGCGCGCGCGCGCGCACATGCAGGAGCACGTGCATGTATATCCTGCAATGAAATGGCATCCCATACAAGTTTTGCTATATATCCTAGTCTGTTTGTCTGTGTGAATTTCTTCCTATAACCCTAAATATGATAAAGTGAGGCAAAGGAGATGAGTGAATGAGTTTGCAGGTTCATGCAATATTTAAACAATATATCCTTGTGCACTGTCAATGAAAAGCATGTGAAATGATGTATAATGAAAAATATAAAAAATGTATTGTGGGCACTAATTTCTTACAGAGGAATTCCCATCAAATGTACTACTTTACTAATCTAGGCTTTAGTGTAGCCCTTCATACCATTATTAAAAAATATCCTTGTGTACTGTAAATGACAAGCAAGTGAAATGATGTATAACGAAAAAATGTTGCACAGTTTATTGGGACGCTATTTTCTTGCATAGAAATTCCAATCATGTTTACTTATTTGCTAATTTAATCTTTAATGTAGCCCTGCATGTCATTAAAGAGGCACAATTATCATTGTACTATTCTAAAAGCAGACTAGCTGCATTTGTTTTGTAATATTGGTGGCTTTCATTCATACTCCTCTCTGGGCTATTGTAAATAGTCTTCAGAAGGAGAGAGCATCTGGTGGAAACTTTCATTCATGAAAAGGGGAAACTACTTAAGTGCCTGGGTGTAGTGAGACTCACTAAAGAAACAGCAGATTCTTCTTTTGAACCAGCATGCAATTCACCTTAAAGATGGGTGGAGTGTCATCTACAGTGAATGCCCAGTTACCATGCCATACAGATGGACAGCACATATTTCAGGAGTGGCTCTCACATTTTATCTCTCTGATCGTCAGATCCATTTCTCATACATAACTATGATGAGAGCCACCCAAGAAAGGTATCTCCAGACATGGATCCTGACTGTTTAGTATGCCAGGATAGCTCTTGAGTTTAGCCTGTGGAAAAGTAAGCTGACTGTATCAACACATTCTACAACATATCCTGACTATAACAAAAATCACCATTATACAGTTATTGACTGCAAGTACAGTACAGTTAAAAATGCTTAAGAGAATTGGCAGTTTACTGAACTGTTTCTTCTTAACTTTGAAATTTCCACAAATGGCACTATTGTGATGGATGTATACTTACTATTAATTAAATACTGCAAATAAATACACGACTGGAAACAAGTTGTAAAATGACTTTCAGGCTCTCACAAAGTCATCAGAGAAAAGCACTTTCCGTATACAATAAATAGACACTGCACTTTGTAGGTGATTGAAAGGGGAAGTTGTCTGAGTGTTTTAACTTACTGCGTATCATAAGAAGGAACATTGTGACCTGCTCTTTTTTACTTGGTTGTTAGTTACACTTATACTGATAGATGTTACCCTGTTTTCAGCTACATAAGGTTTATTTATTTCCTTTTTTATGTACTCATTTATTTATGTATTGTTTTTATTATTTATTCTGAAGGTACATTGGTAGCAATAAGTATCACAGAAAACATTTGATGTTTTTAGGAGAAAGAGAATAAATCAGAGCAGCAAATGTTCATCATCTCCAGGGTAGTGTGAGGAGGCAAAAGTTACAGAAACTGTAAACAACTTCATTATAAAATATGTAGTCAAACCAGAGATAAACAGTCTGAGCAAGTTAAGTGTTACTGGAAAATGGGAGCAATTGGGTGCAGCATGATGAAATGAATAGGAAGAAATGGAAAATCTCCACTTTTCAAAGCTGTTGACTCAGGAACTGCAAAAACAGAGTACAAACATCACTTAAAGTAATAAAGGTATATATTATAAGAAGAGGAGAAGGCAATTTGCAAAAAAAGATTTAGCCAATAATACTTTTAGTAAGCATATCCTGATGCTGTGAACAATACCGAACTTGTAGAATTTATGGTGCTCGAGGCATGTAGAATAACAGTAGAGTAGAGCCCCTCACCATGTCCTCCTTTTTGAAAAACATGTTAAGACACTACAGTGCAAGGCCAGCACAGCAAGTCTGACAAGCAAGCCTGCATGTACATGGCCAGACCACAGGCATTTATGCCTGTTCTCTTATCTTTGGGGATAGAAAGAGAGAAGAATTGGCCACTACCAGTGCACCACCTAGTTAAGGCCAGAGGCTAGGTCCAGACAAGATGCAGAGTGATAAAACTGCTTGTAAAAAGCAATCACAGGTTAGAGAAAGGGGTACGTAAGCATGCAAAAGCAATGGTGAATGCTTTAGAGGTGTGTCCACAGTCTACCATGGATATTTAAGGCAATAAAACAGTAAACCCCTCCCTACAACTCCCTATAAAAAATGCTGACCTCCTGGTCTTGAACACAACAGGGAGACTCGGGGAAGAAGATGTGGCCAGCCCAGGAAAGTTACAATATTATGGAAGAGTTAGGAAACAAAGGGTAAAAATCATTCATTTCACCCTTATGTACTTGTTGCATGGTGTTCTTCTACAACTGTGCAAGCATAATTCCTTCCTTTCTGCCCAACATTTTGACTCAACTTCTGTCAGATTCAAACATAACCTTACATCTACATCAGTAGTCAAGACATATTCCACTGTCCTAACTAAATGGCAGAGATGCAGGAGCTAGTGGACATGTTTGTGATGGTACCATCTGCTGAGAGTACAAGGCATCATCCATTTATACTTGATGTGTTTTTTTTATCTTATTTTGCCTAGTGTTGCATTATTTTGTTTATGTATTTGTTTAGCTGTTTTTGTCATTTGTTACTTGGGTGCACAGGCTAGTTAAAGGACTATTTACAGCCGTGAACAAGTTCAGCAAGATAAGATGCATAGAATGGTGCAACATACACTGACCTTCACAATCTTAAAACAGAAGTGGAATGGTGCAACATACACTGACCTTCACAATCTTAAAACAGAAGTGCATCATTTGCTGCACAAAACCTTAGAAAAGAAACTTATTTGCATTTTGATTAACAAAGGCAAAGAAACATATGTACAGATGCATTGAACTTTTAACTGAGAGAGAGGGTCTAATGGTCAATAAACAGGTGTAAGAAAATATATAAACAATTATGTTTTATAGTCAGGCTAGGAATGCGACAATGCCGTTTCCGCAGACATTTAAAGTAAAGAGTATGAAAATTTGAAAGATGGTAGTGTAAAAAGTTTAATGTGGGGGTATGTCATTTTAGGAAAAGGTAATAAAAGAAGAGAAGAAGAGTTGAGGATAGGTCAATGGTGGATGTAAAGTAGAGTGGGTATAAGGGAGCTAAAAGTTCTGTCATACCATTTACATTGTAAACATTTTGACAGGTGATTTAGAAAAGCTTGTCTAAAGGGGAAGCTATGCCATTTTCTAAATTCAAGGGGATGAGAAAGTTTCATACTTTGGGGGAAGTATATGGAAGGGCTGTTTCAGAGGCAAAACATGGAGTACATTCATGTACTGGCGACTGACTAGAATAGCTGCCCCAGGGTTTTATGTAAGAAATAAGTATTGGTGTGATTCTGGTATAGCTTTTGGGCTGGTGGGAATAGAAGTTTTAAAAGAGAAAATTGTTAGTGATAATAGAAAAGAGGCAGGTGAATATTTTGGTAAATGAAGGGGGTTAGTAAAGTTTAGGAGGACACAGTGGTGGTTCCTGGAATCTGAAAGGTTTATAAAGTGAAATATGTTTTTTGACTGTTTTGTAAGACGGTTTTGTGTTCCAGAAATTAAAAATGGAAATAAGTGGAAGAACATATTACGGGCTAAGTATTAGGATTTTTTTGATTATGGATTTATGAATTTCTGGAGTAAAAAGGTTGGATAGACTATATGGCAGTTGTAGTTTATTTAAGATTTCAGAGGTAGATGTGTCCACATGCAGATGAAAGTTTAAAGATGGATCCATAATATCACCTAAGCATTTGAAGGACTGCTTATGGGATAATAGGATAATGAGATGATCATTGAGTTTAAGAGCAGAATAAGGGGAGACACATTCAAGGGTACATGCAATACCTTTGTTTGATTTTTTGAGATGTTAACATAAGTTTATGGTGCATAAACCAAGATTGTGTTTTAATGATATCATATTCTACATAGGTTTATATTTGTGTAAGATACAAATTTGAATTAAATAGAAATAGCTCATCTGCATAAAGCATCTTTTAAATAGACGGAAACAAACAGGAAATATGTTTATAAAAGTGGAAAAACATGGGAATAAAAATCAGACTTGGAGAGACATTGACTGAGAAGATAACAGTTTATGTACTGAGAAAAAAAGAATTTTAAAGGGTTTGTTGAAGATCCAGTCTGAAAACCAGAGAAAGGTGTCAGCCTAGATCTACTAAATCAAACTATTTTGTTTTTTATAATTGTGGAAATGGGTTCTGCATGAACTGTAATGTGAATTAAACTAACTTGAGAGTGTGAGAGACAGAGAGAGAGAGAGAGAGACTGTGTGTGTGCACTGCCAAACATATATACATACCTGAGTGGCTGGGCAAATATGTATGCATGAAACTAAAGTGGAACTCAGCCTAGTGCCATCACCAATGGATACTGCTGCACCATTCATTGGCCTTTCACCTCCACACAGGAAAGCTGGGCAGTCCTGACAAGACTTGTGTTTCATTCCAGCAGTCCTGGCAAGATTTGGTTCATCACCCCAGCCAGTCCTACAGTAATTATGCTCTATTCCCAGTCCTATCGTGTTAACATTTCATGTGGAAATTACATCTGCAATGAACAGCTCATGCAGCTGCCAAAACTGTCACAATTATCCAAACATTGAAACTTTTCACACAAAATATATGAAACACTTATAAATACGTATTAATGTTAACATGAACAAGCATTTTTTTTAAATGAATTAAGATATCTTATTGTTTGTTTAATGATTGGCTAGTAGGGACATAATGATCTAAGCAGTATCCTAACTAGAAGACAGAGTGATTGTGGAAACGTGAGATGGCAATGTCAAGAACTGAGAAAGTAAGAAAAGCAAAAAAATAGCTGGGGGGAGATGATTTATTTATTTATATTATCAATGCATACTGTCACTAGAGAATGATAACAGTGGGCCAGATTCCACAAAACCTGGTCTCAGTGTAAGTTGCTGCTTAAACTAAGAATAGGTCTTTTGGAATCTGGCCCCTGGTGCAAGCCTGTTTATAGATGGACCTTACACTGAAGTAAACCACTTACACTGAGAGTAAGTCTTGTGGAATCAGGGCAAATTTATACTGAGAGCAACTATTTTGGAATGTGGCCCAATATATATCTGAGATGGTGTACAAATATTTATTTCTAGCACCATCCTATGTGAATCATAAAATATTTATTCAAATTCTGCCCATGTTGTCTGTGATGTCTGGTTAATATCCCACTGAACAGCCACCAATATCAGACATCCCCTGCTATCCTGGGTCAGCAACTAAGGAACTTCAATCCTCACTGCTGACTCCAATGTGAGACCATCACTTAAACAGTAACAATATTTCACAATTTCCCCTAGGAGGACAACAGGATCATGCTCTATAACCTGGGACTGGACTGTATACTTCTGTCCACCCCTAATGTCATTCCTTATTACATACTCCAGAGCAATGTGTCCCAGTTTAAGACCTCTGATATACTCACACTTAAACTGAATCTCACATATCCAAACACTTCTGGGAAAACCTGAAACAGATTTCCAGCTGTGTCTCTTCCCCCAAATGATATGGTAAAATGCTGCCACCAATCAGAGCATCCACATGCCCTTTCAAAGGGGTGTCTGATTATTAAAATTAGATATTAAAACAAATGGTAGCATATGACCTAAAGCAGCCAGGCTTTTGGAGTGGGCCAGGAAATATCAAAGTGGGTATAAGCACTCTCAAATCACTAAAGAACACAATCATTGACAAACCACAATGTAAGCTAATAAAAATATTTAATAATTAGCAAAATGATTAAAAATGTAAAACAGTAATTTCCAAAAACAAACACAATTCAGTCACCAGGAAAATGAAATTAATACTGAAGCATAGAAATCCAATATTTAGAAAAACCTGTGATTAATTAGCTATAATTTCATATCTGACTAAAGAACACTTTCCCTGATCTAAACTAAATATTACAACAGAGCAAAGGCAGGCTTACAGCTACTATTCAACTGTGAATTCAGCTCAACTGCTACTACTGTTTAAACTGTCTTCAGCAGGCTCTTTTATATAGTAGGTTAACAATCTCAACTGTTCCATTTCTTATTTTAATTTCATTCTTTGAAAATCAACACACAGCTGATCTGAAAGTTCCAATCCTGTCATCAGTCTCTGAAAGTAAAGACAGAGCAACTGGAAACATTCCAATGACATTTATAGATCAGCTGATTCTGAGACAATCTGCATTTAGAATCTCCTTCGCAAACATGCACAGTTGGAAATGTAAAAGAACAATGTTCAACTCTTTAAAACATCCTGTATAGAGTGTTAATCAACATATGAGAACTTATTTGCAATACCATAGCTAGTCATGATGGCATGCATTACACAGGTTAATCTGAAATTATGAACAAAACTTCATCCAGACTAAGGAGCCTCTGAGGTCGCTCTAGTTGCTGCATATGCCTATTCAGGTAAATACTGAAGGGAGCATTGTACTCTATGGCTGGTCTGATAATGGTGGAGTATAGTGGGATTATGACTGCTTTGGACCTAGATGCTATACCCGTACTTTTAAGTTGTGCAATATAAATGGATTTCCTCACCACTGTGGCTATGTGGTGGTTGAAGATAAGGCTGCTGTCTATGTGTTAGCAAAGATGACAGTGTCTAATTTCTTCATGTTGTCAATCACTGCAAATTAGCTCCATTCACACGCACACAAAAAAATGAAACTTCACTCATTGGGTACATAAAACACACATTCAAACCATGCAAAAAGAAAATCATCCACTGAAATCATATTTTCATATGTTCAGCTGTTGGGTTTATAACTGCAGGCCTTCAGAACTGTAACCCCATATTGATATTTTCCACTTCTGTATGTAATTACTTCTTACTGCTTTCTACTTCTATAAATGTATAAATGCATGCATATATTAATATATATACAGATTATTCCTGAAACAGCCTGTAAGGGGAGGCTTATGCAATAACTAGATAATGTGTTTTGTAATGTATTTGCCACATTTTTTATCTCATTGATATTTATTCTCATATTAGCTTCATCAAACTGACATTAGCCTGCCTCCAATAGTGCATTCCAATCATAGATTATTAAAACAAATTTGATCAGACATTGCCGTGTAGAAAAGGCAGAGTTCAGGTCACCATTGAGTAACCTAGAAAAAACAGAATACAGTGACAATATTCTCTGTTGCACAAGATGTAAGTGCAGTGAACATAGATATAAAGGACATCTGATGCGAATCTACTTAACTGATACTTTCCTCTGAGAGTTGACCCAGTGGTCAGGGATATGGGTACGTCGTACACACATAGACAGTAGCCTTATCTTCAGCCACCACATGGCCACAGTGGTGAGGAAATCCTTTTATGTTGCACAACTTAAAAGTACTGGTATAGCATCTAGGTCCAAAGAGGTCATAATCTCACTATACTCCGCCATTATCAGACCAGTCATAGAGTACAATGCTCCCTTCAGTATTTACCTGATTATGCATATGCAGCAACTAGAGTGACCTCAGAGGTTTGTTACAAAAAGAATACAAGGTGTAACAAACCTGCCTTATGCAGAGTGCCTTACAGCCCTTTCCCTCTACTTAGTCTCCTATAAATTGCTGAGGGGTGGTCTGTGTCTGGCTTACAAGGTATCCACAAACTCCACACTTATGAATCCCCTGCAGGTTCATAAGTCAAACAGTACAAGAAATACAAGGTTTAGAGACCTGAATTGTCTGTGACATAAACAGAGCATGCTGGAGAAACTGATGTGTGTGCCAGAGACTGCCCATCCCATGGAACAGGCTTCACACCTATGTGAAGCTAAGTTTGTCCTATTACCCAGTTTAAGCACAAACCAGACCAGTGGATGAGGAATAGGAAATTTACACCAAGCCTGACATTCATGTCCCTTATGGATAGAGGTTGCTTATAAATGCTTGGCCCTCAATGTCCTATTTGAATGCAGGACATCTTTATTCGTTCAGGAAAACTTGAGTAGACTTAGGCTCCATGTATTATTAGCATAGTAAAAATCGATGAATCTATGACAATTCCTGAATGCAATATAATATTAAATAATTTGTTCAGGTCAATATGTTATAAAATAAGACCCCTCCCTTGATGGGCTACACAATACGCTTTTTTGATATTGATATATATACAGTGATAGAGGTTTAAACTATTACCTTCTATTATCCAGAGATGTTTAATAATGGTGTTATTTTGTATGTATGATTTTATAATTTATTTTGTAATTATAATTTATGGCTTTCATGCCAAATGTCAGGATGCAACATTTATTGACATTAAAGGGAAGGCCCATTGCTGCTACAGCAGATATTTATTTTTTGCATATCATTTTGGAGAACATTCTCATCTTTGAGTGAATAATTACATTACCCTGTATGGCATCATTAGAATATGTAGTTATCCAGAGTCCATTTCCTAGTTTTATATTAGAGGACAATGGCTCAAAATAAAGTAGCCTTAGTACAAATCACTCTGGGACACCAACCCATCAGAAAAGATTATCACCATCACCCTGAATTTGTGTGTCCTTTCGCTTAATCAGTGCTTTAGCCATTTAATTATATCTGTATAGACATTTTATGCTTTTAATTTTTTAATAATTTCTGTAGGTGGGATACTTTCAAATGTCTGAAAAAAACAGCTTGCATCAGAAGAATCAAATCCCCTTAAAAGAAAATCTTACTTTAGTATGATGAAGAAAAATAAGCTTAAATGAATAAAAATAATCAAAAAGTAAAGCTGCAACAAACCATCTCAGTGACATAGAGGGATAAAGCCCTGACTATGACTGATCGTACTTGCAGGAAGGCTGAGCATGCCTTTCCTGGGATAAAGACCAGTGGTTATCTAGACACACACACACACACACACACACACACACACACACACACACACACGCACACGCGCACGCACACACACACACACACACACACACACACACACACACACACACACACACACACACACACACACACACACTCACTCCCTGGTAGCGTTGTGAGTTCATTCCTAACCACCAGTGAATAAATGGCATTGTGTACAACTGAGGATGCTTGAAGGTCAGCAGGTAGATGATGGAAAAAAAATAAAGGAAAAAAAAAACAAGCTGCAACTAATCTTGTGGAAAATGGCATTGTCAACTAATGAGACCACAAAAATGCACTACATTATTTTATACCAGCATAAATATATTTTAGGCTAGCATAATAGCTTCAAGCAGCCTAACATATTAAATGAAAAGATATAAAATTATCTCAGAACAACTGTGAAGCACACCATTCCTAGAAAACCATATAACTGCTGAAAATTCCTGTTAAGTACATGACCTATGTAATTAATATATCCTGCTGCGCCGAATGGCAAAAAGATAAATGATTTGTGTGTCTGAAATATCTTAGTAGCATTGCAAAACACAGAATATAAATATATATATATATATATATATATATATATATATATGTATGTATATATATATATATATATATATATATATATATATATATCTATATATATATATATATATATATATATACACACACACACACACACACACACACACACACACACACACACATATAAATAAATGTGTACACAGTTTAATTATTGGGTGCAGTCTCACTAATTTGTATCAGGATGATTACACTAATAAACAGCAATCTAATGGCATAGAATCATCAAACTCATAAACTTTCCTCTCTGTAGGACACATGATAGCACTTTGGAATTCAGCATTTCTGACTTTTGGTCTGACCATCCTAGGATTTTGCTCCTCAGTGCAATTCTGTATGATAATACAACAATAAACCTGTATATTAAGGTGGCACATCTAGGTAGAATGTTGCCAGTGAAAAGGTAATCAAGTTTCAGCATCACAGAAGTAGTTTACATCAGTATGTGTTCAGTTTGCAATGGCTTCCTATATGGGAAAGACCACAGGAAGTTGTCAAAATTTATATATAAACATTCTTAAGCCGTCAAACAGAAAGACAAAATACATTTTCTTCATAAACATATTAAGTTTGTACTAAGTGAAAAAATGCTTTTAGTGTGTTGGCAAGCATTGAATTAGACCCAGCAGATGGTGACTATAATGGGCAATTAGAAGATAATGTATTTGCCAATTATATTTGAATTCTACTAGAGCCCCAGGGCTGAATGAACATATTTATATTGAGTGTGCCTTAAAGTTAAAAAAACACTTAAGTGAAACATTACTCTTTCACCTATGTGGTGGTATGATTTTGTGGAAATTTTAAAGTCAGATGGCCGGATTCACGATGGCTTGCACGGAGTCTAAGAGTAGAGTAAGACTTCATGCAGCCATCATGTCCGACGAGCGATCCAGGAGCAGCCTGTAGGGGTGTGTAAGAGAGCTCCTAAAACGGCTCTTACATGGACAGGGCAGGGGTATGCAAATTACCTCAATTGCAGGCAAAAGGCATGCAAATGAGGTAGATTTGCAATTCAGGAAACCCGTACCTGTCCGAGTAAGAGCAGTGTTATTTGCAGAAATGTACTCAGTTGACAACTGAGTACCATTCTGCAAATAGCAAAACGGAGCCGTAACAGCTCCAAATAAAGGTTGCATCCAATGCAGGAAGCATGCCAATGCCCAAATATACAGCCATTGGAAATGTTTTCTGATGCAATATAAAAATAAAAATTTTTTTTTTCTTCGATTTCCGACGTTTAAGCATTGCGCAGCACCGTGCAAATGGGCTGCGCTCTAAAACCCAGAATACTAAAAATTAAAACCCACAAATGTGGAATTTATAGAAATTGTTAATGTACAATGCAAGGGAATGGCAGGCTGAAAACAACATGGCCACCAAGTAGTGGTTGCTAAGGGGGGAAGCTCAGTCTAAGACATGTAACCAAGCAATAGTAGGCAATCCTATGTAAATGAGTGTTAGAATAGTGAATCGCAAGTTTACATAGCAAATGAGGACAGTCAGTGGAGTGTAGGAGTAGGATATGGGGAGTAACAGAGTACAAGATAGGTGACATAATGAGGGGGTATGTATGAAAGAAGTGAAGCTCATTGGAGCAGAGTGGCATGTGTCAACTGTCATTTATACATCATGGAAAGAGGTGTGTTAACAGGCAGGCTAGGGAAAGGCAAGAAATGGAAGGTGTATGCCGTGGATAACACCAAATTTTCTTGCTGAGCGGGTATGCATGCGTGTGCGCGCGTGTAAACCCGAGTAAGACAGTGTGCACACTTGTAAATGTGAGTGCGCGAGTTTAAGCTGGAGTAAGGATGTATAAGGCTGTTTAAAAGAGTTGTAAGCGCGTTTGCGCTGGTGTGCGTGTGTTTTAACCCGAATAAGCAAGTTTTAGTCCATGTAAGCATGTGTGCGCGCATTAGCAGCTGTGCTTGCGCTTGTGTGCATGGCGCTCCCCCCTGAGGAAACAGAAAGGAAAAAGGAAGCACAACAAATAGTAGGAAGCTACCAGGGAGTACTAGCAGAGCTGGCAGGTGAAAATAATAAGAATCAGGCAATTACACAGGCAGTACACTAGCCCAGCCCAGCCTAGCATTTAAAACTCTGCAAACAACAGTCCATTATGTTTCTCACAAGAGACACTGCAGTAAGCGAATAGAAGTGACAACTGAAAAAGCTTTACTGAGACAAAGAAATGTTAGGGGCTGCCATTGCTGTTATAAGGTGACATATGAAACATGCTGAGGGTGGTGACACTGGAAATTCTGCAGGACAACCCACAGTGAGGAGACGGAGAAGAATGTACAGGCCCAGGGTAACCTATCAGGGGCTACATGAGCTGGAGATAGTGGAGCGCTATAGAGTGGACAGAGACCTCCTGCAGCAAATTGTTGAGCTGTGCAGGCCACGTCTCATACACAGAACCAACAGAGGGGAACCCATTGCAGTGGAAACCAAGGTATATGTTGGCCTAAGAATACTAGCAACAGGTACCTTCCAGAGACCAATTGGTGATATGATGGGGATATCACAGGCATCAGCATCCAGGGTACTACACCAGTTTCTGGATGCCATGTCAGCACATGTCGGTGATCATGTATATTTCCCCAATTCACATGAGGTACAGGCCAGCAATATGCATCTCTTCCAGCAAATAGCGGAATACCCTGAGGTAGTGGGTGCAATGGACTGCACGCACATATGCATCAAAGCACCAGCCGGTGAGTGGGGTAGGGTCTACTTCAACCGCAAGGGCTTCCCCTCCATCAACTGCCAGGTCATGTGTGATGCCCAGGGCATAATACTGAATGTGTATGCAGGCTGCCCTGGAAGCTACCATGATTCCCATTTCTGGCATCTGACACAGCTGTACCAGACATTTGCCAATGGGGACATCCCACATGGTCACCTAGTGGGGGATGCTTGCTATGCACTGGAGCCTTGGCTGATGACACCCATCAGAAATGCACACACACCTGAACAGGAACGCCATAATGATGCACACACACAAACACGTAATGTAATAGAGCGTGTGTTTGGGCTGCTCAAGTCACGGTTCCAGTGCCTGGACACATCTGGTGAAGCCTTGCAGTACTCACCAACTACATGTACCCAAATTGTCATGATATGTGCTATGCTACATAATATGATCCTGCGAAAACAGCTGCAGCAGGACCAGCATAGGCCTGGGCCAAACAGCCCCCCACCATTGCCAAGGCCATCACAGGCAGAGCGTGACTCGGAGGAGGAACAATCTGAGCCTGCCCCAGTAGGCAGAAGGAGGCATGTCCAGTATGCTTTGGCCTTGGCAAAGAGGCAACGCATAGCACATACACAGGCTCAGTAGGCACTCTGGAAATGATACCTCTCTCCAACTCGCACATAAAGTAAAAGGGATGCCTAAGTTGACACTACCTGATTCCAAACATGTGCAGGGAGTGTAGTATGTGCATCCGACATAAGCAGTCCTGCAGCACCACCTAAGGCATGAATGCCATGTGTTAAGCAATATAAAGCAGTGCTAAACAGCAATTACCACCAGGTAGTATATGCAAACAAAAGTGCACACACCAACTAGCACAACTGTGGTCAATGTTCAGTAATATTGGGCAATGTCCAGCAATGTTGGTGAATATTGAGCAATGTCGGACAAGCCTGGTCTAAGTAGGGCATAGCTGAACAAATGCCAACATGCTCATATTTGCTTAACAGGCCCTTAAGCAGTCTGGTCTGCTCAGTATGAAAATATAAAGCAGTGAAGGGCCTCAAACCCAGGGTACTGTGCACTATAGCCAAAGTAATGAACCACTAAACCATGACAGTATTGCAGTGGTCCACCTGTATGATGGAATGTTGATAAGTCTATGCAAAGTATTCCATGGAAACCCTGCAGGCACAGCATAATCCTTGTTGAGTTATGACACAAAGGTGAGTCCTGCAGTGAGAACAGAACCTGACTTCCAACACACACAGTATAAATGTTAATATTGGTCATGTTCGCACACATCAACAAATGTAGTGGACCTCAGATAGCAACATACTGAAGGGTCACACTGGGCATGCTCACACACTTGAATAAATGGGACAAATGTCAGGCAACAAAACATGGAATGGCAGAACCGGGCATGCTCACGCACTTAGGCCATGTCTGAGTACAGCAGTGGGCCACACATATCTGGCATTTGCATGTGTTAACCTTGGAACCTGTCACTATACAGCAGTCCACCCTGTGCACACAGTTATATGACAACAGACACATCTATAATATAGTGGAACCCTGTCATAATCAAATATGTTCTGCAGATACCGAAGTTGTTCATGGAAACTGGTAAAGCAAAGATGATAAAGACCTGCAAACAGTATCAGCAATAAACATTGTGCATCTTGAACATTAGCATAGGTTCAGAGGTCAATACTAGGCTATCTGCCCTAGGGCATGTACAAGCCTAGCCAGAGTGTGTTTGGCATTCGCAACCCTGTCAGATTACTACACTGTGTGTGTGAATAGTAGGTCACACAAGATAGCCCATGTATGTTTAGGCTAATGTGCCTCTGTCTAGCAGGGACACAAAAGATATCCCAGGGGTAAATATACGATCACCCATACAGTCGTCAAGATGTCTCCAGTAGGTGGTCAGTGGTTGGCTCTGCCTATGTGAAACTGGGATTACATTCTGTAGTGAGTGGAGCCTCTGGGATAAGAATCTGTCCTTCCACAATGTCCTATTAACATCTGTGCTGACATATACATCCCTGGAGTGTGTAGCTCCAAGGGAGTTGGAAATCCTGAGGTGGAGCATGTCCAGTAATTCTGGGTTGGGTATATCAGTAAACAACAGGCACACATCATATCTGAGTAGGTGGTAAGCAACTGAGTAGAGCTGGAGTTACTGCATCTGAACTATGCAGGGCATCTGTGTGAGTCCCTAGATCTGCTTAGTGAGGACCTTCCATGGCCAGTACAGTTGCTGCAGGTGTCAGGTAAGGTACACCCCAAATGTGGCATTGTAACCAAGCATGGATGTGATGAGTATAGGGCACAATGACCTCACTCGATCTAGATGTGAAACCATATGGGATAAGGTGGCCCACATAGAAGGTGTGTCCAACCACTTTGGCAATGTGAATGTTAAAGGCGACAGTACGAACAAGTCAATTCCCCGAACCCCTAACAACCCCTACCGTATGTAATGGAGTACTACCTATGTGGTAATGTGTGAGCATGTTGTTATTCTCAAAGGGCATGACTGTGCAACTAATGGCATTTAGCTGTAGGCCATGTCTCAGGCACCAATCATCCATCTCTGTGAGACCCTGATTGAGTATGCATGTGGCAGCTGGAGAGTTGAGCATGTCACCCAGTTTGCAGTCAAGAACAAACATGTTCAGCCATATTCCCCCTGTGGTAGCCTGTACATAAGACAAATATATACTGAACAAGAGAGGTCCCAGGACCAAGACGTGTGGGATGCCATGTGTAACTGGTGTATAGTCAGACATGGCACCTGCAATTCTGACCATGTGGGTGCTATCCCTGATCTAGGTATCAATCCATTGTGTGAGATATGTGTCCATATTGACGCTGGTGAGCCTATGCATAATGACCCAGTGGGTTATTGTGTTGAAGGGTTTTGCAAGGTTCAGATAGGCTGTGTGGACAGCCTTCCCTATGTCGATGGACCTGTTAGCCATTTAAAGAATACAAACAGGTTCAAGAGACAAGATCTGCCCACAACAATGCAGAAATGTGTAGGACACAGTGTCTGTAGGTTCCCGATGTCTATGTGTATAAGTCCTATGACAATATGCTCCATAGCTTTGCAGAACAGGCTACATAGGCTTATAGGGCAATATTGTCTGTGGTCCATTGTGGCACCAACTCTGTGGAGCGGGACCACTGTCACAGTACGCCATTCCTTAAATACATATCCTGTGGTAACTCTGACATTCAACAGTGATGTAATGTGAGGGTTGCGTCTGTCATGATGCTCATGTATGATGCAGGCTGGGACACCATCTGGTCACATTGATACTGTGTTGTACGCTGTGGGGAGGGCAGCACTCACCTGTTACTGTGTGATGTCAGGGAGGTTATACTCTGTTGGGATGGATAGTTGCTCCTTAGGGGGGATGGATGGGAGACATCTGCACTGAACCTGTTTGCCAGGATGTAGGCAATGCCAGTGGGTTCAGGGTAGGTTTAGTCAATATGCAGTAACTCACAGCATATCAGTGAGTGTCCACCGAGATTCCTGACATAACTGAAGAAGGCCGTGTGATAGTCCTAGGTGTCTGTTGCAATTGTCTGGTAGAAGCGGCCCTTAGAAAAGTCCATGAGTGATTGTAGCTGTCTGCTAGTACAGATCACAGATGCCTTCCCAGTCTGGGATTGTGCTCTATCATGTAGTAGCTTCCTCCTGACATTGTACAGCTTATTAATGGCTGGGGTCTACCAGACAGGTCCCCTGCCATTGTAGTAGTGGGTCCTGTTGTTATTTGGGATAGCACAATCCATGCAGTCCACTAGGTGTCCATAGAATGTGTATGTAAAGGATGCAGCAGTGTGAGCCGTATAGGCCACTGTCTCAGGATCTCTGAAGGATACCACCTTGCTTCGGTGAAGTGAGATGTTGGCTCATGAGAAGTTCACCAAGATTACCCAGGATGGGTGTGTGGAGGGTATATGTATTTTCCTGTGAGATACATGTATGTTCTGACCTTACCAATGAGGGGTAGATCGCTGGTGTGGAACATAGAGTCCCCATGTTGGTGATGATCAGGTCCAATATGTATTCCCCCTTGTGGCTGTGCTGACTGGTTGTGCCATAGCATATGAGTCCACAAATTATAGCGACTGTTGGGTGAGGGTGTTGGGGCTTGAGTAGTATCCCCAGTCAATATTTGTGTATATGAAGTCACACAATATAATGGTGTTTGTGGAGACCTTAATATTCTTCATAGTTCCCACGAAAGCCGAATGTGGTTCCTGAGTTTGGGAGTGTGTTCTGTAGCAGGCAACAAACTGAAAGGTAGTATTGCACAATGGTAGTTGTATATGTATGGTCTGTGATGCTTTGTGCAGTGCTACTAACCCGGAGGTGTGTGTATCTGTGATGTATATGGATACTCCCCCTAGTTGTGTTGTCTGTTCCAAGTCTTGTTGTCAGACAGCATGGTATGAAACATAACCTGGTAGTGCTGGTGTGCATAAGTGAGCCTGAACCAGATGTCTGTCAGTGCACAGATATTGCTATCCTCCATACTGAGGAGAGTTTTGAGTGGCCACAATATGAGGTTAACACAACTGTTGTTGAGCAGCATTACCCTTAGTTTCATTTAACCTGTAATGTCTATGGAGGTGGGTTTGTCTTCTGAGCCCTGCTTAGAAAAGGCACTATGGTGGTAGCAAGAGCCTTAGCCAGCATTCCAAAGTCCAAGGGTGACAGGTGCAAGCTGTCCATAGTGAAGCTATGTGGCATGTTGAGCATGTCACCATATGTTGACAGACACTGTATCCCCTATGAATGAAACCAATTTGTTAGGCAACTGTTAAATGTGATATGTGTGTCCATATACTGTGACATCATAATTGGTGGGTGTAAGATGCTAGACAAGGTCAGGGTCATACTGGCCTGGGCTACATGATCAGAGTGTTCCTCCATGTATCATGTCATGTGGTCCAGGGAGTAACGTCTGAGGTTATACACACCAGCATGGACAATAATGGTGCCAGTCTTGTACTTGCTTTGGAGTGACCTGACTGCCTGTGTTATGCGGCAGATCCTGGCACCCAACAGACAACCCAAAGTGACTATTCCCTTGTTAGGGCTGGTGAGTGGTATGTCAGTGTGTCTGACAATAAGTGTTGCCTATTACAAGTGTATTAGGTGTGTTGTTTAGCCCGAAGGGCAGTGACTGTGTGGCACACTGACATTGTGAACATTGTGATATGTGGGTATTGTAGTGGGGTAGCAGGTGTGGGTGTGTCTGTTTGGAGGTCTCTGCTGCTTAGGTAGAGTACATTTACAGCATCCGAGTATGTCTTTGTGTACTAATGTGGTTTGAGTGCTGTTGCTAGAGGATATGTGAGACTGATATGTAGTGTGTGTGGTTACCTTCATCACCTGATAGACTGTGCCAGTCATGGGTCGAGAGAGTTCAGCTCCCTGTATGTCTATATAGGTGCATCTCACACATATATCTGAGTTTGTCAGGAGGAGGAGAGGGTTGTCTGTGTTCATGCGGCAGATGTAACATTGTATCAATATCACAATATCCACCAGCTGGACTGAAGAGTACACACAAAACTGACCCCTGGACATGCCAGGATATTATCATGACATACTCTGTAGCCTGATCACAAAGGATCAGTAGGGTTTTATGCATGTAAAAGAGTATAACAGGGATTAGTGCTCATGTTCGTTGGTGTTTTGTAAAGAGTAGCTGAGAAGGAGTCCAGACTGAATCATGACACCTCCTTCAGCTATGTCATAAATATCAATGTACACCCATATATGTCCTGAGTCAGGGCCAACTGTACCTGAGTGACAATGCCAACATCATGACAAAGAGGCCCATATGTACATACCCATCCCCCACTGGCAATAGTCCACATCAACATACCAGGAGATATCACATGTAGAATGGATGAGCAGCTACCCCCACTGCCAAAAGCATGGCAGCAGGTGGAATACATTGATTCCCAATATGTGTCATGCACAAACTACAGAACAAACAGATCATGCACCTGAACAGTCAGCTGAGCCTCACCCCCTGTGGAACTGTTGAATGTGTCACAGCTACATATGGCACCCCCCAGAAGTGTTGGTGCACAACACACCATGGGAAGTCAAGTCCAGTACGCCTATGAGGTCTGATCTTCAAGGCCATCGAGTCCATCATGATTGCAGTCATAAACAGAGCTATTGGAAGCTGACATACGCACAACCCTACCAACTGTGGTATGTTCATGTGTGGATCATGGTTCCCATGCATGCTAGACTGTTTGCAAGGCAGCCACCCAGGACATACATCAATGAACACATCTACACATGTGTCACATAGACTTTGAATAGCCCTTTATCAACATCCCAGACACATGTAGTATCCACAAAACCAACAAGCTGTGCATAAATATGTTTTGACATATGACGGAATGTCAATGTGTCCACAGATCACACAAGGTAAGGATTTTGAGGTCTTGTTCAAGCTGTTGACACCTGCTGACCCACATGGACCATTCCTGGAATGGCATAAAACAAAGTCTACACACATCACCATGTCCAGTCTGATGATGTCACCATCCTATAAATACAGCAGGGAAAGGGAAATCAGGCAGTAAAGCAAATAGCATGTCGTGTTAATGCGTCTCTCTCCAGTATCATAACATAATTAGGTAGGGGTTTGAATCCTGCAAACTGTGTGTCGGGGGGTGTGCAGTTTCCTTTGAGAGGTGTTCCCTTTTTGCCTCACTAAAAGAGGTGCATTCTCTTTGGAAAGTCTGATGATGTCACCATCCTACAAATACAGCAGGAGAAGGGAAACCAGACAATAAAGCAAATAGCACGCTGTGTTAATGCGTCTCTCACTAGTATCATAACATAGTTAGGTAGGGGTTTGAATCCTGCAAACAGTGTGTGTGTGTGTATGTGTGCAATTGTCTTTAAAAGGAGTGTCCTTTTTGGAGACTGTGAAAACACTCTAAAAGAGGTACATTCCTCTTTGGAAAGTCTGATGATGTCACCATCCTACAAATACAGCAGGAGAAGGGAAACCAGCCAGTAAAGCAAATAGCGAGCCGTGTTAATGCGTCTCTCACTAGTATCATAACATAGTTAGGTAGAGGTTTAAATCCTGCAAACTGTGTGCGTGTGTGTGTGTGTGTGTGTGTGTGTGTGTGTGTGTGTGTGTGCAATTGTCTTTGAAAGGAGTCTCCTTTTTGGAGACTGTGAAAACACACTAAAAGAGGTACATTCCTCTTTGGAAAGCCTGATGATGTCACCATCCTACAAATACAGCAGGAGAAGGGAAACCAGCCAGTAAAGCAAATAGCGCACCGTGTTAATGCGTCTCTCACTAGTATCATAACATAGGTAGGGGTTTGAATCCTGCAAACTGTGTGTGTGTGTGTGTGTGTGTGTGTGTGTGTGTGTGTGTGTGTGTGCAATTGTCTTTGAAAAGAGTGTCCTTTTTGTAGACTGTGAAAACACACTAAAAGAGGTACATTCCTCTTTGGAAAGTCTGATGATGTCACCATCCTACAAATACAGTAGGAGAAGGGAAACCAGCCTGTAAAGCAAATAGCGTGCCGTATTAATGTGTTTCTCTCTCTCTAGTATCATAACATAGTTAGGTAGGGGTTTGAATCCTGCAAATGCTGACTGTGCGTGTGTCACTTTTGGTCAATGCAGTGTGTGTTTTGCTTTTACCATGGTATGACATAGTATGATGACAACAGTAAGTACATTGCGCATATCAGGTGTCTGCGTGGCAAATATATATGTGTACATGTCCCCTCAATCAGTATATAGGTGTGAAGCCTGCATACTACATGAATACATTTGTTTCCATTGACAGGTTGTGCCGCTGCTTCTCAGATTGTAGGTCACATATGTATGTATGTGACACGGCCGTCCAGTGTTGTGTTCTGTGGCCAAGGTCATCTGTGACACACACACCCATGACAGTTATTTAAGAGTAGTGTGAGTGAGGGTATATGCCCGGGGTATATGTCAGACATGGTCATACACAACAATGTCTGCCAAGAATGGACAGTCTTTATAGGTGTATGACTACCTTGTGGATATGCATTCAGGCCTCTAATGTCTTATGTGATACACCTTGGGACTCCACAATACCTATGAATATGTGGATGCCAAGGGACACATGACATAACATGGGTCTGTATGTACACAATGGTACCCAACATACATGTTAAGGGCTACCACCTGTGTGGTACTGATGGGATAGTATGTATAGTACATGAGGATGACTATGCCATAGTCGGCTTACTGCTATACAGCATGTATTAGACAACAGGTATCTGTCTGTATGATACCCTTGTGTAGGATATGCATCCCATCCGGGGAATGCATTGTAGGCCAATCCATGCATACCCAGATTCAGATGGACACATCCCTAGTGTGTCTGCATGTACTTAAGGGGGCTATATGACACACAGGTGTGGTCACAGTAATGGGTGGCGGTCATTACCACTGGTTAGTGTTATAGTGTAGCACCGGAAGGATCCAATTGATACTGGGTCCCCTATTACTGTGTGTCATTTGTCAGGACATCATCCAATGATTGCTTATAGTCATGCTGTTGAGATTGTGTATACTACCAGACCGCAAATCATTGACAGATATTAACGGTATCACCCACAGCATAGTGTCAACCCATGTCATACACACATCTACCCATGTTAGTACATAACTGTAGTAGAATGCATACTGGCCATTGAAAGATGCTATGAGATGTTAACAATGTGTACAACAGGGTATGCCACACGTCCCATGTGTCCACTATGCACGTACATCCAGACAGTGCGCATCTACCATGTTCACAGATGTACACTTGCTAATATGTACTGTACACATCACACACGTACTGTCCACTCACTAACACATGCTGGCAACACATCACACATCAGCCAAGTGGCACATGGGTGGATAATACATACTCAGACCTAACAGTGGTGTAAACAATGCTACACTGACAATCAGAGCTTTGATGCATAATGTCTGCTCAGATATACCTACAAGGATGTAGTTACACTTCCTTGTTGACAACTTGCTATTATTGCTACACTGCTATAGTGTCACCCTGTGCATCAGCACCATGTTAGCCTGTCCCTCCATCAGTAATGCAGATTACAGGAGGCTGGACAGGTATCATCATATGCACAGGGCATTTTGTTGTTTCCAAAGCCTGACACTGACCCATCCAATCGACATGTCTGTGTGTGTGTGTGTGTGTGTGTGTGTGTGTGTGTGTGTGTGTGTGTGTGTGTGTGAGATGGACAACAGTACAGCATAGGCCAATGTTGATGTAATGTGTGTGTATGTGTGCGCCCTAGTTGTTTGTGCAGGGGTGCTACGGACAGTATCGGGTACCAACTCTGACTGGGTACTGTCATCAGAGACATGATGACTGGACCCATGTCCCTGCTGGGACTGGCCATAGCCACGTGCACGTGGTCTACTGGGATGGAAATTGGACAGGCCAGCACCAGCATTGCTGGGGCTGGTACTGCCACTACGGGAGCGGCTGTAAACTGTGGGCTGTCTGTGACCACTGCCAGCTGTTGCTGTTGCTGGCATGCATCTGCATCGATGTCGCAACCGTCCTGCATGGTCCTGGCTCAAGGAAGACATGTTGT
Organism: Protopterus annectens; assembly: GCF_019279795.1. Lineage (NCBI taxonomy): Eukaryota > Metazoa > Chordata > Ceratodontiformes > Protopteridae > Protopterus > Protopterus annectens. The sequence continues at coordinate 467,682,531 of NC_056749.1, read as the reverse complement.
GGAGGGCATCTATTGTCTCCCCCCAACATCTATCAATAACCTCGGTGTAAGTCCGGATGGCACCGGCAAGGTCACGGATGCTGTCATTGATAGCGGTGTAATGTGCGCTCTGCACCCTAAGTCCCTGCCTGGTGTACCGTTCCATACGTGCCTGAGCCTGCATTACAGCCTGGAACATAGTGGTCATCATAAGACCTGTGAGGGCATGCCTGCCAGGGGCAATACGACCAGTGGTGCTCCCCAGAGAACCCCTGGACCTCTGTCTATGAGGTACCATTCCAGGTCTATGGCTATGGCTGCTTTGAGGGGATGCAAGTGCCATGGGTACCACATTCTCTTGGTCAATGCCAACTGTATGCTGTCTCTTGCCTATGGCCATTGGTGGTGAGGGATGTAATGGCAGTATGAGTGTGCGCATTGATGGGGTTGAACGCTGTGTACTGTCGATTGGCTGACCAATGACAGACCCTGTCAAATCTCCCTGTGCCAAAATACATGTGTCATCATCACCACTATCCATGGCAGTGGCTTCAGGTCGCCTGCTGCTTTCGCCAACCACTAACTCAGCACCTATGAGCGGAAGACAGGAAACACACTTTACGGTCTGCACATGCACACATGCATACATGAACACATGCACACATGCACACAGGAACACAGGAACACAGGAACACATGCACATTCCTCACTACAGCAGATACACACACACACAACAGCAATCCAAAACATACTCAATAGTGGTTGAAGGTGGGTGACAGTATCACAAGACAAACAGTCACGTCACACGTGTCAGCATGCAGAATGAGTGTTGATCAAGTCCATGCAGTGTGAGTGTAGACAGCCATAGTTAATGACAGTGTACATGGCTGTGGGGCATGTGTGTACATGTTCAGTGATTGCCTACACCCTGGAACACAATGTGTACAAGGACACAACATTTCTTTGCAAGAATTATAAGCTCTGCAATGTTCTATGCACCATCACTCACAGGTATACATACCATGGCTGCATGTGTTATCTCTGTGTCACATGGATTTCCATGTCTGATTGCAGTGTCTGTGTCTGTAGCAGGTAATTGTGGACACAGGTATAGCACATGCATGCTATGTACACACACTGGATGAGTGGTGCATGTGTACGTGATGGAATACCAATCCTGGACATGGCCATTGTAACTGTATGGGGTGTAGTACTATTAACCATCATCATCATGCATCATGTGGTCAATCAAGGCCACTAAAGTGTGCTAGACCACCGCCTAGCATGCTGTACCTGAACCGCAGTGCTGTGGCTAAGTTCACAATTACATAGCCATGTTGCACAAGGGTGTGTGAGGTGCCCAGTAGGGAGCATTGCCTAACATGACTGTGTTATGTGTTGAAGAGTGTTGCACAGCCCCATGCTAGGCCCCTACCCCTCAGGTATAATATGTGTGGTGTGTGGATGACATGTGGGATACTGAAGTATGACCTGGCAGCGGGTGTCCGGTTACAACATGTGTAGCATGTTGAGGTGTACTGCGTATGACAAACATGTTATGTTGTGTACATGTGTGTTAACTATGCCTATCCGATGTGCAGTACAGTGTTGCCACATTTGTGTCTGATGCTCTGTGCATTGCATGTGATTGAGGCAGCTACTGACTTTACTGAGATGTTTAACATCTCAGAGCAAACATGCACAGCATGCATTATGCGTAGGTGTGCTATCTGTACATGGCCTACACCTCAACTATGACATGCACATTTCAATACCAATTTTAAAGTGTTAACACACTCACCAGCATGTGTCGTCTGCCCTGCTGTCACACCAGAGGGACCTAAAAGAATATGACACAGTTTGTCAGTGGCCACAACTGTGGCATTGCTACTGTGAGTGTGCTAAACTACAGTAGAACAACAGGCATAGGTGTACAGATACTATTCACAATATCAGTATTTCACACAATAGGCAGCACAGCTGCTAAACACAGTACGCATCTCACATATGCATAATTTAACAATACAGGTAACAGTAGTCTACAGCTAGGGCATGTTACCTGCACGCTTCATGTCACCATGCTGGGTGGCTCCGGCCTCCATGATGACACATGTGTGATGTTGTTGCTGCTGTAGGCCAGGAGCCACCACACTTAGAAGCAGTTCCTACACTCTGGTGAGGGGGAGATTTATGGCCACCCCACCACCTGTGGCAAGCTGTTGTCTATGGATATCAGATGCACGCCACCAGATATGTCTAATTAAATCACTGCAGTAATGGCGTACCTGCTCATATGTCCGGTTATGCATGCCTATGTCATTTACCTGACGAACAAGATCTTGCCACAGTGCAGTATGCTCCTGCTGGTACTGGCTGGCCCTGGAAAACAGCAGGGTATAGTGCTGAACCAGGCTGTGGTGGATTTCCTGTTCCTCTGTGGCTTTGTAGGAGGGATTCCTTTGATGAGCCATAAGCCTGGAAGACAAGTAAACGATATGTGTGAGCAAGTCATGTGGCACACTTAATATTATACAGTACAGATATTAGTTAACTGCCATATATAGCATCTGTTCATCTGTCAGAGGATACACACATTCAATACCACATATCAGTGCTCAGCCCACAACTGGCTGACAGTGCCTGCCACACACCATATAACAAACCAGTATACACCAGTACTCGGCATAGTGTTTGGGATCCAATGCACAGCCTTGCCACGGGGGTACATATCAAGCTAATGCATGAAGAAATATGTCATCCATTGTAATGAATGTGAAGTACAATTACAGTATAACCAGTAACTCACCTTAGTTGTTGATGCCATATCCCTACCTAACATATGTGCACAGTTGTTAATATAGCTGGCATACTGCTGTAACAGAGTATACATGTTGCTAGGTACACACGCAAACCCTGCAATACACATGTGATTGTGGACATGGTACAGGCATCATTACACACACATCAGACATTCATACAACACACAAATGTATGCTGACACAGATGCACATTTTTTTGTGTACCTTACAGTACTGTGTGCCCCTACTTACAGATACCTATGCCTGAGGTATGTAATCTGTGCAGACTACAGGAAACACACAAGACAGTGTTACCAGGGAATGTGAACATACACCATACTGTGCTGTTTAGGCCTACAGCTTCAGGTAGTTCAACAGTGCAAATGTCAGCTGGATTCACCAGCCGTACCACTTACTGAACATATGTGTATTGCTTCAGCCTACGATGGGACACCACAATCGTACACAAGGAACTATGTCACAACATATGCCATCCTACTATGTCTGCATCCCAATAACTGACACATCTTTCTCTGGCCTCACACCTAGGACACAAACAACCATGACAGAAACAACCTCACACTAAGCTATCACACCGTTACAGACCTTTAACACATTCACTGTCACACTCATTCCACCTCACATAGCAGGTATTGCACTGAGTACATGTGTGCGTGCATTGTGTCATAGGTAGTTAATACGTCATTGGCCCTAGGGCCTACAGCAGCCTAGCCATATGCTACCCTGGCCTTTGACACATATGTAATTTGATTTCACTTGCTCCTGTCAACTGGATACACAGAGGTGATTCCCAGGGCATGTTACCTATCCCACAGACAATCATCAGGGGTATGTATGACATCTGCTACTGAGGAGCCTTGTTTGTTAATGCTGTGTGGTTTCCTCCAGAGTATGGCATATTTGTCAGTAGGAGCCTATCCCTCCAGCATGTGCTGTTTAGTGAGGTGGCGGGGATTAGGGACCTAGGCTGTGCAGCCCGGTGGGATTGTGAGGTGTTGACATGGTGGTTGTCTGACTGCTATGGGTTTGACATACCTCTGTATGTTCGGCAGAGGTAACCTCTGGGTGGCCAGTATGCAACGCACTGTAGCTGTGGTTATGTGAGTCAGTCTGCATAGGGTATGTGTTTGAGGGCAGTATTACTCTTGTGAGGTATGTCTGTGGCCTTTCCACTTGCTGTAGTTGTCCTGTGAGGTACATATCACATGGGGCATTGTGATGAGTACAGGAGAACACTGACCAATATTTCCGTACATGACACATCGTTTGTGATGACACGTACCACGTAGACAGATTACAAGACTAGTGTGACACTGTGAATATCAAAGGGGAGGCTACTTTCCACCTGTGTCCCATGTTCCCTTCTGACACCTTCAGTGTTAGGCAGGCAACCACCTATCTGGTAGTTAGTGGGTAAAGTGTTTTGGTATGGGATATGGCACTGCAGTATCAACACTGGTGTTCAGTCCATGCCTTGGTCACCAGGCACCTGTTGCAATACGTCTGACCCCGTGTCTCCCTCTCTCACTATATATACATAAATATATATATATATGAACATATATATATATATATATATATATATATATATATATATATATACATATCTATCTCCATATAAATATATATATATATATATATATATATATATATATATATATATATCTGTATATATCTATATATCTACATATCTATATATATCTATATATGTATATATGTGTATATATATATATATATATATATATATATATACATATATATATATATACATATATATATATATATATCAATATATATATCAATATATATATATATATATATATATATATATATATATATATATACATACACATATTTGTAAACATCCATTGCTGTACATATACATGCACATATAGGCACATATACTGCCCACATTTCATGGTGGGAATATCAATTATGAAACAGTTGTGAGACATACAATTATGTAATAATATTGCACAGTATTGTGCAGAATTCATTTCGCTGTCCCCAGGCTATATAGCTGTAGCAGACCTCACTTGCTGTAGCTCAGTGCCACAGCATTTAACCACCACATGACATATACCTGCACTGCTTGCTGTTTTCAATGCCATACACTACAACCTACATAGATATGTGCACATAGCAACCTTCAAATACATATATATGTCCAGCCTTCTCTAACAGTTGCAGTATGTCCCTTGCCCTATGCACATCTGCATATACATATAGATACAGACTGCTACCACATATGAAGGGTTTAAAGTATGTAGAGGACCCTTCAGACACATCATTCAGATGCCAGCAAATATATCTCTGTTACATACCTTACCTTTGCATTTCTCACCTCTGTCTGTTGTACCTGTTGACGTTTTTTTTTTTTTTTTTTTTTTTTTTTTGGTTGGTGTCTCCAACTGCCTCTGTTTGTTTTTTTTTTTTTGTTTGTTTGGTTGGTGTCTCCATCTGCCTCTGTTTGTTTTTTTTTTGTTTGGTTGGTGTCTCCAACTGCCTCTGTTTTTTTTTCTTTTTTGGGGTTGGTGTCTCCAACTGCCTCTGTTTGTTTGTTTGTCTGTCTGTCTGTCTCTCTCCATTTGCTGCAGTGATATTATTGCATGTGTGGACAGCAAGTACAGGCTGCTTTTGTAGGTATCTGCACATGTGCATGTGATGGCCTCTGCACCAATTGGTGCCCACCATTTAGTAATTGCATGCAGCCTACTGTGTGGTAATTTCAGTTCTCACTGTGATTTCAGGACACTGCTATAAAATGATAGGTTAGGTACGCATAAGCCTTTCAGTTTTGCAAGGTGGGGACCATGCTTGTTTGCTGTGGACACTGTTGTGTCAGTCAGAAGGTTGGTATATGTCTCATATCTGAAGCTGGGTTGTAGCCAGTGAAATGCATGTTGTACTGAAACCTGACTGCTGCTTCTTCCAGTACACTCTTCTCAGTGTGTAAGTTTACTCACACCTCCTAATGCTAACACTGGATACATGGGAGTATGCGCTTTCTTTTGGAATTAGGGAATTAACTGGCATACAACAGTAGTTATTGCAATGTATTCCTATGGCTTTCCTATTTTCCCTTTACATTTACTCCTTGTAATGCATGTTATATTTCTTTATTGCAATGTATTCCTATGGCTTTCCTATTTTCCCTTTACATTCATTCCTTGTAATGCATGTTATATTTCTTTATTGCAATGTATTCCTATGGCTTTCCTATTTTCCCTTTACAGTCACTCCTTGTAATGCATGTTATATTTCTTTATTGCAATGTATTCCTATGGCTTCCCTATTTTCCCTTTACATTCACTCCTTGTAATGCATGTTATATTTCTTTATTGCAATGTATTCCTATGGCTTTCCTATTTTCCCTTTACATTCACTCCTTGTAATGCATGTTATATTTCTTTCAGCACCAAGTTACTGTATATCTGCTGTGGCTTAGTGGTACATCATGCAGACTGGTGAGTCCAAGGTGTGGGGTTTGAGACTGACAAGGGTATTTTATTTTGCTGCTGAGCAATATAAGGGCCTTGTCATACAGAGTGACTAAGGCACTTTTAAGCAGTTGTAAGTGGGTTTGTGTGACGCTTAGCTTAGCTTATTGTATTTTAGCAATACTAAGCTAAGCTTAGCTTAGCTCATTGTATGTTAGCAATACTAAGCTAGGCTTGGCATAGCTTATCATATCTTAGCAATGCTAAGCTAAGCGCACACATGCGCACACTGGTGCAAATCCGCTTACTACTGTTTACAAGTGCTCACTCCCGCTAACCCCCACGCTCATGTCTTTGACAGAAAAGTAAATGGGGAGATAGGAATGTGGTGATAAAGGGTGCACAAACAGGGGAAGACAGTAGGGAAACCAGCTTGGTATGTACATGATGGGTGTGGAGAAGGTCCATAGCTGCCCATTTCTTTACCAGCAACAGCTGTGCATATGCAAAACATTAGGTGGGATATTTGAAACCTTCCACCCCTGAGAGAGGGGTGAGGACAACTAAGTATGTTGTACTACCAATTATGAATATCAGGCACATGCACTGTTTGTGAACTGCTATACTGTCATTAGTACATTACTCACTTCTGAAGAGTTTGTGGTTTGTGTTGACATTAGCACAGTCTGCTCAGGACAACTGGACATATTTCTGTACTGTGTATGCCTACCTACACCCTTGGTTGTGCCTGACTACATGGGTATATAGTACCTTTGGGTAGGGGGTGCAGAACTGCAGAGTGCATTATGTATTATCATGTGATGTTTATCTTACTGAACATGCAGAGTTGCTGTGTACCTGTAAGTCTATGAAGGCTTGTAGTCTACTTGAGTAGCTCCCACCTGTGGACATATCCAGATGGTAGACAGAGGTCAGCCTAGTATTCTTTGACTGTGCACCACAACAGTCTTTTCAGCACCTGAACAATGGCATTTTCACAGGTGGTTGCTAGCAGTACATGGCTACATCCTTTGATATTTCTGTGTTGTACTTCTACATAAGGGCATGCTTGTGGGATTCATTCTACAGCTATTTGCAGAGTGTGTAACAGCAGACAAGCTGATATGCCTGTGTGTTTCTGACTCTTCCAGGCCTCAGATACTCTCACGTATATATTTGCACAGCCTCAGGGAAAGGTACATATAACTGGGTTACACCTGTGAATAGTTCAGACATTTTGCAGTTCAGACTTTGGGGGATTCAGAGCATATGCATTACTACACATTTTCTGACGTGCAAGCGGTGTCTACTCTCACTTATTGACATTTGTCATTAAGTGAGATTCAACACTTTTCTGCCTACTGTTAGTACATTTCACAGGGAGCCAGAGGGGCACAGCTAACATTTGTTTACAAATCAGGGTCATCACTGTAGAGCAGTCACTGTTGGGCGTTCTGGCCTGTGACCTATGCAAATATGCCACTGTTTATCCCGCTCTGATACTGTGTGGGGTTTGTAAGTAGCTACTGTAATCTTATTCACTACTAGCATGGCTGATTCTCGTTTCACAGTCATGTCATGCAATTCCACAACACCTGCTGGTTAAGGCCCACAGAACAAGATTTGTGTTATGCCATTCCTATTTTTCCTTTACATTCACTCATGGTAATGCATGATATATTGCTTTCAGCACTGAGTTATTGCATATCTGTTGTGGTGTAGTGGTACTTCATGCAGACTGGTGTGTCCAAGGTCCCGGGTTCGAGACTGACAAGGGTATTTTATTTTGCTGCTGAGCAGCACAAGGACCTTGTCATACAGAGTGAGTAAGGCACTTTTAAGTAGTTGTAAGCGGGTTTGCGTGGATTTGCGCGATGCTTAGCAATCCTTAGCTAGGCTCACACAAGCTCACACCCACGCACCCCTGCTAACTACTGCTTAAAAGTGCTTACTCCCGCTAACCTCCGCACTAAGTTCTTTTAAAGAAAAGAAAATGGGGAGATAGGAAAGTGGTGAAAAAGGGGGCACAAAGAGGGAAAGACAGTAGGGAAACCAGCTCAGGATGTGCAGGATGGGTGTAGGGAAGTTCCATAGCTGCCCTTTTCTTTACCAGCAACAGCTGTGCATATGTATGAAATTTGGTGTGAAATTTGAAACCTTCCACCCCTGAGAGAGGGGTGAGGACAACAAAATATGTTGTACTGCCAATTAGAATTATCAGTTTACATGTCCAGTGGACATGTGTGCAAATTGGGCAGCTATGTATGGGGCATAATTTTTTTTTGGGAACAGATTGCCCTTTTTTTATTTTTTTTTTTCAGGTGAGAGTGGAATGTGAGGTAGAGGAAGTAGGTATATTTGGGGAGGTAGGTTGGGGAGGTAAACAGACAAGACAAACAAGACGCATACAGGGGTGGAGTTTGACACATGGGGTGGGTGAACACAATTGACGGGGAAGGATGTTTGGAAATTGCAAGCCCATGAGCCCACAGATGGTAACAGTGGAACTGAGATCCCCACCCATGGGCAGTCACCACTGCTCCTTCACAGCCGCAAGGGTGGCTGTGCTGGGGGCTGAGTAGGATGGGCAGGCTCACAAGAGAGACGTGCCACTCTCGCCTCAAGCTGGTGTAGGGAATCAGAAACTTAGACCAAGAACAAGTAACTCCACGACAAAAACGGCTGCCAAATAATCCTCCACTTTATTTAAACAAGAAACACCATAAAATCTTCGTAAAATCAAGCACTTTCGCCTGATCAATATCAGGCTTTATCAAGACAAAGTCCTATCGGATGTGCCAACATTTAAATACTGTTGTCCATTAAGGCTAAATTACACAATTAAGATAAAACAATTGTTGCAATTCATTAATCCAAATTCGGATTTTAAAGTGAACTATTCAATGAGTTTTTAGTGAAGTCAGGTGAATTCAACTCGAATGTCATTAGGTTGATTGTGGAATTTATGGAAGTTATCTTGAACAACAATTACATATTTTTTAATGGTGAGTTGTTCAGACAAAAGAAAGGTGTGGCAATGGGTACGCCATGCGCTTCGGCGTATGCTAACATTGTGTTACATATGTGGGAACAAAAACATGTTTTTAACTCTGTATGGGCCAAGAACATAGCCCATTATCAACGTTTTTTGGATGATATATGTGTTTTTTGGAATGGTTCAATGTTTGAATTTTAGGAATTTTTTACACATATTAATTCAACAACAGACTACTTAAAATTTACACACAATATTAGTGAAACGGAGATTAATTATTTGGATGTTACTCTTGTAAAATATCTTGTCACAGGAAGCTTTGAATCAACTGTTTATAGGAAGCCTTCATTTTCTAATTCATTTCTGCACTTTGACAGTGGACATCCTACAACACAAAAAAAGGGCATTTTAAAAGGCCAATTAATTAGAGCAGCCAGGATGTGCAGTACATTAGAATTGTTCAAAAAAGAAACACAGATTTTAGAAAACATGTTCTTAGAAAGAAGCTATCCAAAATGGTTATTTGAAAAAGTGTTGAATGAGGTTAACAAACTAAAAACGAGTAAATTTACCCTATTGTTGGGTAAAGGTACGACAGATAACACAGGAGATAAAGTCAAAAATGAGACAGATTCCCACAACACATTTGTTCACACCTTTAATAATGATTCCACAAAATTCAGGGATCTTATTTCAAAATATTGGCCTATTTTGAAATCTAATGAGGAAATTAAACAGTTTACAGCGGTACTTCCAACATTTGTTAGTAGCAGAAATGTCAATTTAAAGGATTTATTTGAAAGACAGGAAATAAAGACTTCTTTTATTAGTAGAACTAAGGTAGGAACATATAAATGTCAAGCTTGCAAGCAATGTAATTACATTTACAATGACAGCAAATATTACATTAGCTCCAGAAATTTTAGAATTAACCCTAGGGGGTATTACAATTGTGCCACAAAAGGGATAGTTTATTTAGGTTTCTGTGAGTCTTGTTCTGGATTTTATGTGGGAAAGACAGAAAGGACTTTATGAAAAGGATTTACGAACACTTATATGAAGTCAGTGTTAAGAAGGAGAGTAACGCATTTTACAAGCATTCGGTAGTGTGTCCCAATATGGCTTTAAAATTTCTTATTCTTGAGCATGTACCCCAAAACCCCAGAGGTGGTGAATGGGAGGCTTCTTTAGAATATAAGGAGCTATTATGGCAGATTAGATTAAATGCAACAAAACCCCCAGGAATGAATGAAGCAACTAGCATTAAAAGCGTTTTAAGGATTAGACGAGCTAGGTTATAAGACATGATTTTCACAAAAACACATTTTTAATATTCTTAATATTTTAAATTGATCCACCTTGGTTCAGTCAGTTAATTAATTTAATCAATTCAAGTTGCATTTTTAATTTGTTATTTTATAGATGGTTTATTAATATGTGGAGATTGATTTCTTCGTAAAATTTTATGAGAATGGTTTAATACAATTTATAATTTTATATGCTTCAGGCTTTTAAAGTTATTGGTGCTACCAGTGATTCAGATTGGTTTTTAAGTAACAACACATATTTTTTGTAACTTAGGTACATAGGTTCGTTTAATTTATGGACTAATCAATTTTATTGACGCACATACATTCACTTGATTTATTAGGGTAGAGTCGATTGTATTTTAACTTAAAGTTGTAATATTTTTACGGTTCTTATGGAGGTTTAAATACATTATATCACTAAGTTATTAGTTCAAACAAGATTCGTTGATTTAAACATTTTAAGAGGGTTAGGCATTGTTTCATTCCATAGTTAAGAAAGTAAGTAAAAAAGTAGAAAAAGACAACCTTCAGTGTACTTAGGGTTTTAATGTTTTTAATGTTAAGGAAAGCATCAAATTTTTCACAACAAACACACACACTAAGTTTTTCTTTAACAAGGGAAGGATTAACAACTTTGAGGTGTTTGCAATACTCATTTGAATACAACTGCAACGAACCATTTTCAATACATTTGTCAGTATTGTGTTATATTGTCTAGGAAACGTAAATGTGTGAGATGCATTCAAGTATTGCAAAAACATGATTTATGTATACATTTTTAAATAATTGTGTTCTAGTTCAGTAATTTTAATGATTTGGACTCCGTTGATAAAACCTATTTAAGCATTTTAATTCTTAATAAGAATGGAGTTATGGCAATGAAATTTGTAATACAAACTGTTAAGAGGAGCACTAGCACTTTAAAATCCGAATTTGGATTAATGAATTGCAACAATTGTTTTATCTTAATTGTGTAATTTAGCCTTAATGGACAACAGTATTTAAATGTTGGCACATCCGATAGGACTTTGTCTTGATAAAGCCTGATATTGATCAGGCGAAAGCTGATTTCTGAAGATTTTATGGTGTTTCTTGTTTAAATAAAGTGGAGGATTATTTGGCAGCCGTTTTTGTCGTGGAGTTACTTGTTCTTGGTCTAAGTTTCTTGCCTTTGTTTTTTGGAGTGTTTTTCGACCATGACTGAAAGGGGCAGCCAGTCCGACTTTGATGTTACACCTTGTTTGCTGAAGGATGTGCGGATGACAGACCTGTATCATGAGAGGAATTTTGCCAGGTTCAGTCCTTGTTAACAACTTCTTTCTTCTCTGAGACAATCGGATTCCAGTGATATTCCTTGCAACCAACAAATAGGGGTTGAAAAAGGTAAAATGGGAATAACACTAATGGAAAAAGCAGACAGCTTTTTCTGAACAAATCATTATCGCACAAAGGAAGCGGTGAAGATTTAAACAACCTTCCTTCCACTTGATTGGGTAGTGCGGAAACTACTGCACAAACAGCCTTTAATTTCAATGCGTGGACATCTAGGCAGTTTGCCTTTAATGCAGGTACTGTTTTTCGTCAAGAAATTAACAATGAACCAACTGTTGACAATTTTAAATTATTTAGTGACAAACTTTATGCATATAAATCAATGCAACTTGAAGTGGATTACTTAACTGAATGTGTGCGAGTGCAAAGGGTACCCAAAGGCTTACGGTGTACCAAGTTTCCTAACAACGCAACACCAGGATCAGTTCTTTTTAATGATTTAACAGACTTGTTTAACAGAACTGGGCTTGAAATGATTAAGTTGATGTTAAAAGACTATGAATCCAAACTTAGTGTGCTTTTGGTTGACTTGAACAAATTGAACAATGTAGTTGTTGCTGACACGCACTTTGCACAAGTTAAAAAGAACTATGACCAGGTTTTTCATGAAGTAAATCAGCATTGTATTAAAATAGTTAACCGAAAAGTGAGAAAGTTAGAAAGAGACCTCAATGAATATAAAAATGGTGTTGCATTTCAACCAACCCATAGGACTAATTACAAAACTAACAACAGATTTAGTAGAGTAGACATTACTAACAACACTGATTCACCAACAGAAGGTCCCCGTAGAAGTGAGAGGTTGGCTCAGAAATTTAATTCTAACAATAGAAATGAACAGCAGGTTTTTCAATTTCCCCCAGGCAGGGCCAACAACAGAGGTCCTTTCTACCAGCAAAGGAATTGGGTGAACCAACAGAGATAGAAGTGCATGAAGGGGGAGACATGAGAAATTCTTCTTTTTCTGTAGAAGTATTTGATACAATTGATTTACCTTATTCTATTGTCTCTAAAGGCAATTTCAAGATTTTTAATTTTACAGACACCGATGTCGGTAATACACACTTTGAATTATTTACAAAAGGTTTTCACTTTGTACCACTACGTTTCCTGGATGTCACTAAGACAATCCTAGAACTGAAATTATTCACTAGGAAACTTAATTTAAACATTTTTTTCAAAGGACAACGGCATCTGCAAGAGAAGTTTTCTAGAGCCAGTATATTTAACCCTCCCTTGCATCCAGTGGTTAAAACATTTGAAGAATTGGTTGAAGGAGACATTAGGGACACTTTTAGAGATAATAATTCAGAAGTGCAAAACCTACCACCTGATTGTATACAACTTATTACAAAGTTAAAGGCTGACAAAACAAGAATCATGAAACCTGATAAAGGGGGTGGGGTTGTTTTAATGTACAGTTGCAATTATGAAGCAGCAATGTTTAACATCTTACAGGATTCTGATCAATACTCAACTGCCTCAGTTAATGAAGTCAACATTGCATATTCTAAGATTAAGTACATGTTGTATGATAACCTAATGCAGGGGGCCATAAACGAAAAATTATACAATTTTCTCCTGGTTAATAAACCAATTACCCCTACCATTTTTGGTATACCCAAGGTGCACAAAGGGTTGAACCCTTTAAAGTTTAGACCAATTGTGGCTGGGGGTGGGGGCATTACCGAGCCTCTTGGTAAATTCATTGATATTTCCTTAAAAAACACGGTTAAATCTTTGAAATTTATATGTAAGGATTCTTGGGAGTTCTTGAAGAATATTAAAACAGAATTATATGAACAAACAAAATATCTTATTACCATCGATGTTGTTGAACTTTTCCCAAGTATCCCACATGTGCAAGGTTTGGAACTATTCAATGAGTTTTTAGTGAAGTCAGGTGAATTCAACTCGAATGTCATTAGGTTGATTGTGGAATTTATGGAAGTTATCTTGAACAACAATTACATATTTTTTAATGGTGAGTTGTTCAGACAAAAGAAAGGTGTGGCAATGGAGTGCGCCATGCAGCGTATGCTAAAATTGTGTTACATATGTGGGAACAAAAACATGTTTTTAACTCTGTATGGGCCAAGAACATAGCCCATTATCAACGTTTTTTGGATGATATATGTGTTTTTTGGAATGGTTCAATGTTTGAATTTCAGGAATTTTTTACACATATTAATTCAACAACAGACTACTTAAAATTTACACACACTATTAGTGAAACGGAGATTAATTATTTGGATGTTACTCTTGTAAAAAATCTTGTCACAGGAAGCTTTGAATCAACTGTTTATAGGAAGCCTTCATTTTCTAATTCATTTCTGCACTTTGACAGTGGACATCCTACAACACAAAAAAAGGGCATTTTAAAAGGCCAATTAATTAGAGCAGCCAGGATGTGCAGTACATTAGAATTGTTCAAAAAAGAAACACAGATTTTAGAAAACATGTTCTTAGAAAGAAGCTATCCAAAATGGTTATTTGAAAAAGTGTTGAATGAGGTTAACAAACTAAAAACGAGTAAATTTACCCCATTGTTGGGTAAAGGTACGACAGATAACACAGGAGATAATGTCAAAAATGAGACAGATTCCCACAACACATTTGTTCACACCTTTAATAATGATTCCACAAAATTCAGGGATCTTATTTGAAAATATTGGCCTATTTTGAAATCTAATGAGGAAATTAAACAGTTTACAGCGGTACTTCCAACATTTGTTAGTAGCAGAAATGTCAATTTAAAGGATTTATTTGAAAGACAGGAAATAAAGACTTCTTTTATTAGTAGAACTAAGGTAGGAACATATAAATGTCAAGCTTGCAAGCAATGTAATTACATTTACAATGACAGCAAATATTACATTAGCTCCAGAAATTTTAGAATTAACCCTAGGGGGTATTACAATTGCGCCACAAAAGGGATAGTTTATTTAGGTTTCTGTGAGTCTTGTTCTGGATTTTATGTGGGAAAGACAGAAAGAACTTTGCGGAAAAGGATTTACGAACACTTATATGAAGTCAGTGTTAAGAAGGAGAGTAACGCATTTTACAAGCATTCGGTAGTGTGTCCCAATATGGCTTCAAAATTTCTTATTCTTGAGCATGTACCCCAAAACCCCAGAGGTGGTGAATGGGAGGCTTCTTTAGAATATAAGGAGCTATTATGGCAGATTAGATTAAATGCAACAAAACCCCCAGGAATGAATGAAGCAACTAACATTAAAAGCGTTTTAAGGATTAGACGAGCTAGGTTATAAGACATGATTTTCACAAAAACACATTTTTAATATTCTTAATATTTTAAATTGATCCACCTTGGTTCAGTCAGTTAATTAATTTAATCAATTCAAGTTGCATTTTTAATTTGTTATTTTATAGATGGTTTATTAATATGTGGAGATTGATTTCTTCGTAAAATTTTATGAGAATGGTTTAATACAATTTATAATTTTATATGCTTCAGGCTTTTAAAGTTATTGGTGCTACCAGTGATTCAGATTGGTTTTTAAGTAACAACACATATTTTTTGTAACTTAGGTACATAGGTTCGTTTAATTTATGGACTAATCAATTTTATTGACGCACATACATTCACTTGATTTATTAGGGTAGAGTCGATTGTATTTTAACTTAAAGTTGTAATATTTTTACGGTTCTTATGGAGGTTTAAATACATTATATCACTAAGTTATTAGTTCAAACAAGATTCGTTGATTTAAACATTTTAAGAGGGTTAGGCATTGTCTCATTCCATAGTTAAGAAAGTAAGTAAAAAAGTAAAAAAAGACAACCTTCAGTGTACTTAGGGTTTTAATGTTTTTAATGTTAAGGAAAGCATCAAATTTTTCACAACAAACACACACACTAAGTTTTTCTTTAACAAGGGAAGGATTAACAACTTTGAGGTGTTTGCAATACTCATTTGAATACAACTGCAACGAACCATTTTCAATACATTTGTCAGTATTGTGTTATATTGTCTAGGAAACGTAAATGTGTGAGATGCATTCAAGTATTGCAAAAACATGATTTATGTATACATTTTTAAATAATTGTGTTCTAGTTCAGTAATTTTAATGATTTGGACTCCGTTGATAAAACCTATTTAAGCATTTTAATTCTTAATAAGAATGGAGTTATGGCAATGAAATTTGTAATACAAACTGTTAAGAGGAGCACTAGCACTTTAAAATCCGAATTTGGATTAATGAATTGCAACAATTGTTTTATCTTAATTGTGTAATTTAGCCTTAATGGACAACAGTATTTAAATGTTGGCACATCCGATAGGACTTTGTCTTGATAAAGCCTGATATTGATCAGGCAAAAGCGCTTGATTTTACGAAGATTTTATGGTGTTTCTTGTTTAAATAAAGTGGAGGATTATTTGGCAGCCGTTTTTGTCGTGGAGTTACTTGTTCTTGGTGTAGGGGATCAGCGACTGAACGCTGGATCTCCCTACGCACCACAGCCCGGACCCTTCAAAGGGTGACGGGTGGCCCGTCTCCACCCACGCTTGCATGGGGGGATGAGCCCCATCCCCTGCAGTGCTTCCACCCAAAGGTGGCACAGGACCAATGGAGGAGGGGAGCCCGGGCTGGGCACCGGAGCTGCTGGTGCCAGGTGCACTTGCCAACTGAGGAGGGACAGGTGGGTCCGCTGGGACCGGCCTTCCCATACGTTCTGTGATTAGGTGTGTTTAATTACAACATAAACAACAGCATTCCAGATTAGTTGTAACAGCATGCAGTAATATTCCCATTAACCCAACACACCAAGGTTCCAACAGTTGAACAGCAAGCATAACTCATGCATATATTGAATAACAGTGGATATTCAAACAGCATGCAGGGATGTTTGGTAGCAACAGGCCATCATGAATGTGGTGTTTGAACAGGGCACATGCATCAACATCAATGCAAATATTTATAAAATAATACGACATATGTCCCAACAAATATTTAAGGTTACACATACCCATTGAGGTGGGGAATTGCATGGTTCATGCACATACGGTAGGGTGTAGAAAAAACCTCGGTTAACATCTTATAATGACCTTTTAGTCTACACTACATTCCCAGTGACTGCAGTTGTATATCCCCTACCTGTATTATTACACTTGCCACCATACATTAGGTTGTGTCATGGGTTTGGCTATTTCAATATATGCCTGACCCATATCTGACATGCTAACTGTCCAGGATGCAGGTGTTACTGCTACATATTTCTTGTTTGCATTTATATTTCTTTATCTACATATCTGGGATGTTTTCACATGACATTTTCACTTCAATTTTTACAGAACCCTGCATTTCTTAACACACACTCACATTTCTCGTGAATAATTACATGCTACATGTGTGCCAGGTTTACTTATTCATGCCAGCCAGTAACTGACTATTGTGGACTCTATACATGTTTCACAGCTACTAGCACTTCCATCACCCACTTTATATGGGACTGCATAACTCTGGGTTGCCAGCACATTTTCAAACAGTACTGTTTGTATAATGCAAAGGTACAACAACATTTCAGACTCTGTGATACAGACACACTCTGGGTTTTAGACCCTTATTAATGACATTGCACAATTTTCCACAGGCTCACTTCTTTATTTGTTTTAACGGTGTTTATGGCAGACATTTTCAAGACATATTATACCTTTATTAATAGGTTAGAACAATTTGTTTTCAGGCTCATTCACTTATGTTATATGACAGTGCCTGAAGGGATATTATTCCAGACATATGTTACCTTTCTTAATGGATTACTACACTCTTTTTCTGCCTCTCTGACATTTTTATTTGACAGTACATGCAGACAACGTATTCAGGCAATTCTATTACTGTTTTATTGGACTACAACACTTTCTTTCATGCTCTCTCCCATATTTTATATAACAATACATGCAGAATAATCACTAACCTGCCTGGTGGCGCAACCTTAGCAGCCTATCAGCATAGGCTTGCTGATTCGCAGCACGGTCACCTGCAGCTGTAAAGTAAATGAAGGGATATTGAGACATACCTATCCGTTATACATACTCCATTATCAATTCTTACATACTGCATCCCATGGCTACATACTTAGTTGTGGGGCATTCTGCATCCCACGGGCCTCCTGTATCCACTGGTTCAGGTGGTCCTGCTTTCGACTCTTCAGGTCTGCATGGTGGTGATGGACTTGCTCATACGTCC
This sequence comes from Protopterus annectens, assembly GCF_019279795.1. Lineage (NCBI taxonomy): Eukaryota > Metazoa > Chordata > Ceratodontiformes > Protopteridae > Protopterus > Protopterus annectens. Next base: position 467,664,444 of record NC_056749.1, on the reverse strand, counting down.
GGAGAATGCCTGTGGCACTGGTGAGGTCACGAGCTAACAGGTTCCAAGCCTCTGCCTTGTACTCCGTCCCTTGGAACTGGCCCTGCAGGAGTCTTGTCTTGTGATGGTGGACAAGGAGCCAAACCATGTATTTGGACTCCTCGATGCCCCAACGTTGCGCTCGGAAGCGTGAACCCTCTCCTGCACCTGCCATTCTGACTGCAAATGTGAGCTACAATCAGTTATGGTGCGTATTCCCACCTATGGGGCTTAAATATACCGCATTTCCCACACTTTTTTGTGATTGGCCATTTTGTAAAATTCTTGGCTGACTGCAGACCTGCTTAGTAATGGTTAAACTACCATTCTTAAGTTTATGAATGTTAATAGTGGCTGCTTCCCCTATGTTGTTATGGCTTAGTGGTTCTGTATTTTGATTATGATGCAAAGGGTCCTGGGTTTGAACCTTGTCATTCTTTTATTTTAATACTGTCTAGACAGGCTAGGGGGTGTAGCGACGTTTAAGCAACTTAGCTCTACGTTGCTCCCTGGTGCCCTATGGTGCCCTGGTTGGTGCGGCGCGCATGTCCGCGCAAACACATTGCACTGGGTAAAGCCCTTTTAAACTTTGAGCAACTCTATTGCGCTGTGTAAAGTGCTATTACACCATGGGCAACTCTGTTTAGCTGGATAACGCGCTATTAAACTATGTGCACCTATGTTTAGCTGGGTAAAGTGCTATTAAACTATGGGCACCTCTGTTTAGCTGGGTAAAGTGCTATTAAACTCTGGGCAATTCTGTTTAGCTGGATAAAGCACTATTAAACTATGGGCACCTCTGTTTAGCTGTGTAAAACGTTGCTTAACACCAGGCTATCTGGGTCCTTTAAAAATATATATTTTGTTCACTGATACATTGGCCATGTCACCGCATTTAATAAAATTTTAATCATATATTTCTGGTATTATTTCAAATACTGATTTAAAACATAAATAAGAAGGGGAGTAGTGGGACTCGAACCGTGAATGCCTTCTCTTTGTGCATATGCTCTACCATTATGCTATTGCAATTTGGTGTGATTTGCATAAACATTCTTTCTTATGCTCTTCCATGTCAGAATTGCTAACTTCAGCTAAGCAATGGGCACACCCATGCACACACGTGCAAATAAGGGCAGCTATATCATGGATTTAAAAATATATATATAATTATTTACTTTATATAAGTGTGATGGGGGCTTACAGTGTCAAGGAGTGTGGTGTTGGGTGCAAGTACATTTGAGCGTACTCACTCTTGTGTGTTGACATTTTGCTTTTTATAACCTTGCAGGGGTGTGCACATTTAGACTGCTCGGCAGTCGGACACACCCCCTGCTTTCCTACTCAGTCCGTGTAAGAGTTACGGTTGAGTCAACGTGCCCTCATAAATATTCATGGCACGCTGACGTCAAACCGTTCAACTGCAGCCTCCGAGTAAGACTTATTAAGTCTCACGCGGAGGATTAGTGAATCTGTGGGAGAATTTAAATAAACAACAGTATTACAAATTTATCTTTAGTGAAGTTGCAACATAAATTATGTAAAAAGCCTGACAAAAGGTGTGTTATCCAAGTAGGATACAGATTGTATTTTGCCTAAGATATAATAAGTTGTGTGATGTGTTTTTTTTTTTATAAAATGGATATGTTTTATGCGAAGTTTTGTTCTGAAGATGTCTTTATAGAGTGAGATGAAAACACTGAACATATTTAATAAAATTCCTCTAATGTTGAAAACTGTGCAGTGAGGCTTTTTTTTTTTGTTTGAGTGTTTTTTTATTTTATTCATTATCTCCTCGGTGATGAAATCACTACCCCCGTAGTGATGTGTGCCAATGCTAAACCACCCAGTACCTCTAAACCTAGCCATGTTCATTAAATTCTCAAAACCCCTTTGCCAGACAGTAGCACTGTACAAGAGACAGTCACAAAGATACAAAAAACATTAAAACTGTCACCTTACCTAGCTTGTACGATAACCCTAATCCAGAAATACACGCACATGTGATTCAGTCTCCTTACTTAGCTCTTATTCTAAAGTAAACAATAAAACTCCACTTACCTCTAGACAAGTACAACTCACACCCCACAAGAACACTCAATAAACTGTCATTAAACATTGCATGAAGTCAACAAATGGAACATTTAATTTGAAGTGATGGCCATATCCACTGTTGACAAAACATGCATTCATTAAAGTATACTGCAATTTTATTCACACAATATACGCACACAAACACATACATACAAACATACAGTCTCTTGGGTTACTGGCTTTTGATCAAAAAGTCAGTTTGTCAAAAGCAAAAAAAATTGTTCGGCTGATAAAACCGAACTTTTTTTTTTCTTCTGTGCAACATCATGAAGCAGCAGAGATCATGAAATTTACCTTTCCCCGCCATCCTGCTATCTCAAAATAGTTATATATAATTAGCAGAGGATGATGGAGGTGCATGATGCAAGCCTGCTTCCATAAAGTGTTTTTATGGGGTTTTTTTTATGTTTTAATGTTGCAGTATTAGATCATGTAGTTCAGTTTATTGGCTTTTGAACCAATATGCATTTGATATTAAGCCATGGAAACAATGATATAACCCTTACTCAAGGAAGTATTTTTTTAAAGAAGCTTCATGCATGGAACACTTTACAGCTGCATGTCCTTCTTACAGTAGAGAAAGTGCAATTGTGCAAGTTGGACTTACCATAACAGCAGATGTTCAAATGATCACTGCTGAAGCATCCTTAGCTAAATGGGTTATACTTGCAAGGTTATGACAGCCAACTAGCTTCCAAAGCTGCAGGGCACCTTTCATGCACCCAAGCTGCCAAGTAGCTTGAGCTGAGCTGACTAAAACACGTATTGACGTGAAGCCCTTCAGAGCTTTCCTACCAGCAGAGAGAGGGAGGCTGAGTCCTGAAAGGACAAGGCTAGGAATAACAAAAGATAAATGTCCACATCCTGGCATAAAAAACACACCAAAAAACAAGGAGGGATGTAGGGAGGGAGTGGCTATTGCAGCACTGATCATCTACTGTTATGGTAAATTCAGCTTATACAACTGTACTGTGTTCTTCATATTGATCACTGCTGCAGTAGCCTTAGCTATATGGGTAGATTACCATAGCTAACTATATTTGAGAGGTGGAACGAGAAGAGTCCAGGATCCCATGGAGAATGGTTTTAGCAAAGCTTGATCTAGACCTAGAGAAAGAAATCAGCTTGTCCATAGGTATTTTCTAGGCTAATGGCCCTGGAGACTTTATAAGCCTAGTCCATAGACGTGCCCTGGCAATGTGCCACCCGACATCAATTTCCAGTGCATCTATCAAGTAGAGTCACTGGAGTGATCCCTGGGGTGAACATTCTATTTCCCATCCACTCATCAAGATTTCTCTTGAAGAGGGTCATTAAGGTGCTCTGCTTGACATGTATGGGAAGTCTCTTCCAGAGCATGGGCAATCCCTGGGTTATGAACTTGTCCCTCCAGCATGTTCTGTTGATTGTGGTAATGAGGTTGAGGTCTCTGGAGTGTGTGGTGTGGAGGGACTGGAATTTCTTTAGATGTAGCAATTCTAGCAGTGCTGGGTTATACATGGCTTTGTAAGTCAAGCAGAGATCGGCTCTTAGCAGACGATATGAGACAAAGAATAGCTGGAGTTTTTTGAGTCTGTCCATGTAAGACATGTGTTTAAAACCTAGGATCCTCATCATGAGGTACTTTTGTGGCCTCTCCAGCTATTGCAGGTGTCTAGTGAGGTACATGCCAAATGGGGCATTATGCTCTATGATTGGTCTAATAAGGGAAGAGTAGAGAGAAATGATGACCTCTTTCTTTCTGGATGCAAAACCCTTGGTAATGAGATGTGCCACACAGAAGGATTTTCTTACCACAGTGGCAATGTGGTGGTCGAAGGAGAGGCCGCTGTCAACCTGTGTCCCCAAATCTCTTCTAACTCCTTCAGTGTTCAGTGGGCTCCCATTGATGTGGTAATTAGTGGGAACTGAGTTTTCCCAAAGGGGATGATGACTCATTTTTTGGCATTAAGCTCAAGGCCATGGTTTCGACACCAGTTATTGGTCTCAGTGAGGCCTTTCTGTAGGATGTCTGCATCACTTGGGGAGTTAATAATGGCTCCCAGCTTGCAGTCATCTGTGAACTTCATTAGCCAGTGTCCCTCTGTGTTGGCCTGGACTTCTGAGAAGTAGACCAATCCCTGTGGGACTCCACTCATGACTGGTAAGCAGTCTGATTTGGACTCCACTACTTTGCAACCCACCTAACAATATAGGGGATGATGCTTAGTTTGGTGAGTTTATCAATAATTCCTGAGTGAAGAATGGTATCAAAGGCCTTGACCAGATCAAGGTTGGCTGTATGAACTGCCTTACCCTCATCCACAGCTCTGCTGACTGACTCAAAGAAGTCAACAAGGATGAGCAGGCATGATCTGCCTTTCATAAAACCAAATTGCATGGAATCTAGAATTTGGAGATTCCCTATATCGTTGTTAATTAGGTCCATGATGATGCGCTCCACAGCCTTACATATCAGACTCATCAGTTATGGAGAGGGATGACTGTAGCAGTGCACCATTCGGAAGGGACAAAGCCTGAGGTGAGGCTGTGAGTGAACAGGGAACACAGATATGGTGCCAGTTCATTTTGTAATTCATGTAGAATACAGCTAGGGATATTGTTGGGTCCCATGGAAGCTGTATTCTTGGCCTTGTACATTGCAGCTTTAACCTGTGCTGCAGTAATGCTGGGTGCCTGGCATTCTTTTGGTATTGAGATTGGTCCTTTGAGGGGGAGAGAGGGGTAATGTTGGCACTGAATCTGTCAGCCAGTATATTGGCAATATCTGTTGGCTCAGTATAGAGTGTTCCATTGTGCAGTAACTCAGAGCAAATCTGAGTATTGCCATGGAGATTCTTGATACAACTGTACAAGGCACTGTGGTTGTTTTTAATGTTTGCTGCAATTCTGCCTTCAAAGCTGGCTTTGGAGATGTTGATGAGGGATCTCAACTTTTTGCTGAGGCTAATAAGGAAATTTTTCCAGTTTTGGGACTTCACCTTTTTCTGCAACAGTTTCTTCCTCCTGCTGTAGAATTCATTATTGGCAGGGGACCACCAGATTGGCTTCCTTTTTTTGAAGGAGAGCATCTTGGTTCTGTTGGGTATGGCTAGTTCCAATGCATTTATGTACATGTTCATACAGTGCATTGGTGTATGATTTGGCAGTCATGCATCTATTTTCCATTGGCCTGGGTGCTGTGAAGTTAGCCACCTCTGTTTTTAGGAATCCAAGGTCAGCATTGGAGAAGTTCTTCATAGTGGATACCTTTGCGGGGGGTGCGGGTAAGATGTGGATTTCCATGATGATCAGTTAGTGGTCAGATCTAACCAGGGAGGAATTGACTTTTGGTGTAAAGCAGTGGTTGCCCATTTTAGTACTAACCAGGTCAGGAATGTTGCTTCTTCTAGTGGGGGTACAATGAGCTGGTCCAGGGCATGAGAATTGATGAATTCCAGGAAGCATTGGACCAGTGCATTGGTGCATGAGTAGTTTTCCCAGTTGATGGAGGGTAGTTGAAGTCATCTAGTATGAGAGTGTTGAGTTGGATCTTAATAGTTTCCAGGGTGCTTAGGAATGTGGAGTGAGAGTCTTTGAACATGATTGGGGACCTATAGCAGGCTACAACCTGAATTGCCTTCTTACCCAATGTTAGTTGGACCTGGAGTATCTCAGATGCGTTATGTTGGGCTACTTGTATGGAGGTGTGCATATCCTTTATAAATATGGAGACACCACCTCCTTTGGAGCTTCAGTCCATGTTCTGGGGCCAAAAGATGTGGAATGAGTTATAGCCTGGTAGAACAGGGGTGCTTTCTGCTGCTTTAAACCAGGTCTCTGTTACAGCACAAATGTCGATGTTCTCCATTTTGAGGAGTGCTTCGAGTGAGTGCATCTTAAGCTTTAGACTTCTAGCATTGAACAGCATGACCCTCAGATTGCATTTATTTATAGCTGTTATGGTGGTAATTTTGTCTTTTGGAACACTGCCTAAAAAAGGTAAAATAGAGGTGGCAAGAGCTTTAGCCAGTACACGGAAACCCGTGGTGACAGATGCAGGCCATCTCTGGCAAAGCATCGAGGTCTGTCAAGCATGCCATTCCAAGCAGACAGATCTTGGATCCCCTTGAAGTCAATCATTTTCTGTTTGTACTGTGGTATCATTTTGGGCAATGGTAGGATGCTGATCAGGGCTAGGGTCATACCTGCCTGGGCTACATAATCTGAGAGCTCCACCATGTCTCTTTTCATGTAGTCCAGGGAGGTGCATCTCAGGTCATTCACACCCACATGGACAATGACAGAGTCATACTTGTACTTGTTGTGGAGTGTCCTGAGTGTGTGTGTGTTATGTGTCAGATTCTGGCACCTGATAGACAGCTGACTGTTACCTTCTCCTTATTCAGCCTAGTGGATGGGACATCAGTGTGCCTCACTATTGTCACCTATGATTATTGTATTGAGCAAGCTGTTTTGCCTTAGGAGCTTAGGTAGAGGGGCACACTGTGTAGGTGAGCTGTGTGTCTTGTGGTCTGTGCTGTGTTGTGGTGGTTGAGTGCGTTTCTGCCTTGGAGGTCTCTGCTGTTTGGGTACATTTCTATTGAGACCCTCCATGAAGGTGGGTGTGTTGTGTTTTTATGTGATGGCTGTGATGGTGGGTGTTCTGGAGGACTATGTATTCCATGTGGTGTGGTGCAGGTGTTGACCTTCTCCTCTTGACCAGCTATTCCGGTCTTGGCTGGAGAGTGCATGGCTTCCAGTTTGAAGATATATTGTATCTCTCACAAGTCTGAGTGCCGGGAGGTAAGAGGAGAGGGTTGTCTGTGTACATAAGGCAGTTGCTACACTGCCTCAGAATACCTGAGTTCACCAGGTTAATAGGAGAAAGCACAGGGAACTGACCTTTAGGCATGCCAGGAGGGATGATCATCATTACTAAGTACTGGAGCTGTTTCCTTATAGGACATCTAGTGCTGATAGCACTTATGTGTGCTACAATAATTGCTACAAAAAGTATGATGAAGTGCTAGGTAAATACACTAATTAAAGTGCAAGGGAGAAGAGAACTAGCAAGATCTAAGGGAAGAATTGAAGAGCAGACTTTCTGGCACCAGTGATAGTTTACCACTGGTGGTTCTGTTTTGTAAAAGTATGTACAGAGGACCAAATAGCAGCTTCCAGAATGCATCTAGAATTCAAATCTTTCCAAAAAAAAAAAACAGAAGAAGCCAAAGTCTTTGTAGAGAGGGCCTTGACACTGCCTGGAAAAGATTGTCATGGTGATTATAGCCTTAGACAACCACTTGGAAGTTAGAAATAGTCTGTTTTGGCACTGATTGTCCCTTCTTCTTACCTTTACAAGAAATAATTGATCCAATGATCAGAAAGATTAAGTTCTGTAAATACAGTACCTGAGTTGTCTGCCGACATCCAAGGTATGGAGTATCATTTCTCCTTCATTTTAGTTTCAAGAAAGAAAATGAGGAGATGGATATTCCAGATACCACTTTAGGCATAACAGAAGGGTTAGTGCTCAAAGAAATCCTCTCCTTGGGGAAAATGAGGTAAGGTTGACTCACCATAAAAACTTACAAATCAGATACCCTTCTTGTAGAGGTCAAATTAATCCACAAAACTGTTTTCCATTTTAAGAGCCTTAAGTCAGCCAGATCAGCTAGTTCAAATAGAACTCTAACACAAAATTAAGATCTCAAGGAGAGGCCACCAGTTTATTTGGAGGCCTCTTATGCAAAACCCCATTTAAGAACATTTTGACATGCAACTTCCTTGAAAGAGGAGGATCTATGGACAGACATGCTCAAATGACTGATAAATTAACCTTTACAGAGGAATAAGAAATGCAATAGAATGGTAATTTGCACAAACATTGTAAAATTAGAGAACAGCTAGCCCTGAACTGGTACTGCTTATGTTGTTGGCACCAATTAGAAATCCTTTTCTATTTGCTAATATATGGTTTTCTAGTAGAAGGCTTTCTTGCTTACATCACTACTTGCTGCATGTCCTCAGACAACAGGTGCCTAAATGGAATTAAGACCCTCTCATTCAGGAACTCAACTGAAGATGATTGATGTTGGGGTGTATCAAACACCCCTGTTCTTGTGTGAGTAGATCCATTCCGTGAAGAAATTTGTGGCAATTGCCTCTGGCCATTTCCAAAAGAAGGGAGAACCACTGTTGCCTGGGCCAGAAGGAAGCCACCATAGTTATCTTAGGGGCTTCCGTCTGAATCTTCAGAATTGCCTTGTATATTAGTGGAAAGATGTACAGGAACATTCATGTCCAAAGAAAAGAAAAGGCATCTGTCTTTCAGGCCTTCTCACTGGAGTCTTGGAACAGAATTTTGGCAGTTGATTGTTCAGAGAGGAGGTCTACTTCAGGAACTCCCCACAGATACAGCAAACCTTGGAAGACCCCTGGATCTAGTTTCCATTTGTAAAGGTTTTCCCTGGTCCTCTTCAGTTCGTCTGCCACACAGTTTTGCTGTGACAGAATGTAGGATGCCTGTAAAGTGAGACTGCATTGTGAAGCTAAATCCCAAGCTAATATGGTTAGTCTGCAAAGGGGGTGCAACCTGGTTCTCCCTTGCTTGTTGTGATATTGTCTGTAACAACTTGAAGAGGTCCAGGGGACCAAAATGGTTAAGACAATTGAGTGCCTTGATCAGGGCAAGCATCTCCTTGATATTTATATGCTTACATCTGTCCTTGGTATCCCACACCCCCTACACTTTTATCTCTCCTGAAACTGCTCCCCAAGCAAACATCTGTGGTGACTGCCTAGTTTGAAGCAGGGAGGAAGAAGGGGAGACCTTGATTGAAGCATATCTGTTGGCTCTACCAAATGATTTCACTTCTGACAAACTGCAGTACTGGGATCTGAAAAGACAAAGGATGTTGATGGTGGGACCAAAGAGATTTCAGATACCGCTGTATCTTTTTCATGTGGAGTTTTACCAGGGATATTACGAGAATCATAGATGCCATAAGACCCATCCTGAGGTATTTCCTCATAGTGGCTGAAGTCTGAGTGGAAAAACCTTAGAAATAGATCTAAATAAATATCTTTTTTTCCTATGGAACAAAAGCTCTTTGAACTGAGGTGTCTAGTTTATACAGCAGGAACACAGTCCTGTATGAGGGGGGTCAAAAAAGACTTTTGAATTTTCTCTTGGAATCCCAGCTTGTAAAAGAGATCTCACTCAAGAGAGAGATTCTTGACCTCTTGAAAAAGACTCTACAAAGTTAAGCAGGTCATCTAAACACAGAAAAATGTGAATACCATGTAGCCTGCAATGAGCTATCACTGGAGCTGGACACTTTTTGAACAGTCTTGGTACAGTGGATAGTCCAAAGAGTAACACAGAGAACTGATAATGTGATCCAGACACACAAAACCTTAAGAAATGTCTGAAGTCTGGAGAAATAGGATTGTGATGAGAAGAATCTTTTAAGTCTAGTGTTAACGGGAAACTTGAAAGAGGAAGAAGAGGCAACAGGTTGTGAAGAGATAGTATTTTGAATTTGGGCACTATCACAAACAAGTTTAGGAAAGAAAGATCCAGAATTTTTTTTTTTTTTTTTATTAGAAACATCTTAAATAAAACCCCTTTCCCATCTGAGAAGGAGGAAGCTGTTCTTTCTCTCCTTGGGACACTATGTGATGAAGAACAGGCAAAAACAAAACAGGGTAAGGAATGACCCCCTGAACATAAGGAATTTCCTGCCACTGCCGTCTGTAACCCCGATGAATGATTTTCAGAACTCACTTGTTTGAAACAATCTGTTGCCGAAGAGAGAGAGAGAGAGAGAGAGAGAGAAGATGGGAGGGGGTCACAAGGTCTCCTAAATAGCCATTCTGACTTGTTGGAGTGTCCTTGGTTTTGGGAGGTTTGTCACTTCTTTTTGGAACCTCATTGCCACTTCTTCTTAAACATCGTTTTACCTGAATACTATTGAGACTGTTTAGTCTGTTTTTGCTGAAAATGGATGAAGAGAAAGAAAATACGTTGGTCAGTTTGGAAAAGGAGGGCTGAAAAACCTTAGAGATTCTCTGGATCAGCTTGCCTCTTTCACCACATATTTTCATTACCTCTGCAGAATAGGAGCCAAACACTAAAATTCTATCCTAAGGGAGAATTTAAAATCTCATTTTTAATATCATCTGGAAGGTTCTGCGAATGCAGCCAAGTGAACTTCATTAAAACCATACCAGTGGCCACAGCCCTGAAAGAAGAATCAACATAGTCATACACTCACTGCAAACAATGAGCAGTGACCTGTGCGATAGAAGAAAAAAAGTTATTTAAAGCAGATTTGTCTTCACAAGAAGAAACTGTACATAAACCATTCCTCATGCTTTCCTAGTATGTCAGCATAAACTTTAATATATCAGCCTAACAATTTAAAGTTCTGAAATGCAGAGCTGCAGAATATACATATTTTCCTCATACCTAGCAATACTTTTCCCATCCTTATTAGAAAGAATAGGATTGGAATTAACTGAGTTCTTAGCAGCAGAGGCGTAACCAAAGGCTATAGCTGCTATGTTAGTTTTGTGAGTATTGTGCAGAATTTTAAAAGACTGAGGAAATGTATGTATTCTATCTAAAAAAAAAAATAAAACAAGCAGAAGACCGTACAACCAAAACATGAAGTGAATAAACAGTCCAGGCAGCAACAACAGGAAATGGCTGAATAAAATAATTTAATGTAAAAATAAACACACAAGCGCTTTCACCCTGACACAATGCAGGGCTTTTTCAAGTGAAATGCACAAACACAATACCCCTCCATTAAATACCCTAAAAGGTGCCAAAGGGTCTTAAAGTAATACATACCCCTTCACATTTAAAATATTAACAAAGCAGCATAATCCACTTTTTATACAGCAACTTCATCCACAACCTGCACAAATATTCCACATTAAATGCATTTTGCACAACAAGCACCATCATTCCCTAAACAAGTCAAATAAAAAAGCACTAAATAAATAATACATTTTCAACAATTTTTAACCAGTGAGGGCTAAAAAATACATATTTTGAAGGGGACTAAAACAAAAAAATTTTTATTCCAACTTCTCAGCCTTCTTAATCAAGTAAGACTTAATGGAGATGTGGTCATTTAAACCTGGGGGGTGGGCAGCATTCAATTTTAACTGCCAGTAGGTTTCCCTACAGCATAACCAATTTTCCCAATCACATCCCCCAGGGTCAACGTGGACTTGTTCCAGAATTCCAAAAAGGAAACCCGAATGGTTAGGTTCTGCGTGTAGGTGCCTATACAGTGCATTGTTCAAACTTTTCTTCCTAATGTTATAAGTGTGCTCATATATAAGTTTGTTTAATGCCCTTTCAGATTTCCCTACATAAAACCTGGGGCAATCTTTACATAAGGCCAAATACACTATGCCCCTAGTCATGCAATTGCCCTTCCTGAAATGTAGCACACTTCTCGTATAGTTGTCCAATGTTCTAAATTCCTTATCAATAATATATTTACAGTAACCACATCTCCCACATTTTCTTGCTTCAAAAACTCCCTGGGACCTAACTCCTTCCTTATTCCTTTCAAAAAACTTTTTTAGTTAGTCCCTGTTTTAAAAACAAAATTAGGACTCTCACCTAACCTATGTACAATGTCTTGCTTGAATTTTAACATTTTCCAATTTCTTTCAATCAGTCCTTTAATTTCCTTTGAGACATTACTATATTGTATAACCAGTGCCCTTTAAATTTTTTGTTATCTAATAGCCGTACAACCAGGAGCGTTCTGCAAAACACTACCTAACAATCTGCTATTTAGGGAAACTGGCTATCAAGATAATTGCAGGCAGTAAGACACACATCCTCTAAAGCAGACTGGACAGGAAGAATGGGTGAATGTTCTGGAAAATCCTTCTGTAACAACTAATAGTACTTTTTGAGGGACTGAGAAACCTTAGTGCTCTCCCACTGAAAAGACTGGAACATTCTAGCAATAGTCTTAGAGAAAGAGAACTCCCTACAGGGAGAAACAGAAAAAGAGCTCTCCTCTGAGTTTGAATCAGAAATCTGAGAACAAAACCCTGAATCCATCCCTGCATCTTCCTTTTCAAATACAGAATCTTGAATCTTTTCAGTATGGGAGGCATTCCTCTTTCTTTTACCGGAAACTACTATACAAGAAAGATCAATAACCTGAATCAAACCCTGAGACAGTCCCAGTCAACTACACCTATCCAAAGAAATTTGAGGAGGATTGGATACATGCTAGGTTTTCTGTTTCTTTTTGACAGGAAAGATGGATCCAACCATGTTACTAATGGCAGCTGCTGCTTCCCCAGGGATGGGCACAGATTCTGACAGAACATGAAAACCTTCCCCTGTTCCCTCTCCCTGCACTCAGGACCAACACGAGTGATTCTCCCTTGCCCACTGAGAGGACCCCAACAGACACAATGGATGTGGCTAACCCCCCAGTGTATGGCGGCTGAAGTGCTACAACAGAATAATCCAGGGTAAATGATGAGTGGTCTGAGGTACAGCAAATGGCACAGCAGAGCCACCCACCTGCTGCTGAGGCAAACTGCTTGCCTGCTGTGATGGCAAAGGCTGCTTGTTTAACTTTTTCTTTTTGTGGCTGGAAGAAAGGCCAACCATGAGTGTGACATACTTTTTCACGGTCAAGCCAAAATGGTGCCTCTATCTTTGGGAAAACAAGCAACTATGACAGTAAAATTACCAGTCCACAAAAGTGACTTTTTTACATAAAAAATGCAATAAAAAGCAATTTCAAATGTCATGGCAGCTCCACAACTTTAAAATAAACACAATTTCTCCACAGAAAATAGTTTATTACATATATAACACTACTTTTAAAGTGACAGAAATGAGTTCTCCATTTAAAAGTACATTACGGTCTCAAGAAAATCCATTAAAACACAACATTCCTAGCTTTAAAATAACTTTCCTGAAGAGGAAAGTAATAAAACAACAGTGAAAAAAAATAAGAAAATGGAAGTTTTTCCCCCAAAGGAAACTTAGCTGTCCATCTAAGGAAAGCACAAGCTGACTGTCGATCCTCAAATGCTTCAGAGGAGCGTACTGTTCAGAGGCAGTACAACTCTGAAGTGCTTTTATTCAGCTCAGCCCATGCTACTTTGACAGTTTGGGTACGTGGAAGGAGACCTTGGCAGGATACAACACACATAGCTAAGGCTGCTACAACAGTATTCAGTATGAAGAGCATCAATCAGTATTATCAAATGAATCTCATATAGCATGAACGAATTCTCATCTATCTTATCACAAAGAAAAATTTTAGACGTATTTTACAAGCATTGTCATTTTATACAACAGTGCTCTTACCTGCTTAATCTCACTGCCTCAGCATGCCAAGTTCAGTTCCTTCTGTGCTATAGTAGGATAAAATGCAACCTGTCACCCAGGTGACCGGAGTTCAGTTAGCAGCTTGGGTTCTTAAAGATGGTTGAGGAAGGAAGACATGATGAGGCTTTACTGCTGCATCTCTACAGGAGAAGGGTTGGGGAGATGAGTTGGTGGGGGATAGCCACTTCTAGATCTCCAGTGGAAACCAGAACATAGAGTAACAGTAGGGTTGGGTATGTGGACAGGCTTGGCAGAGATCCCCCCCCCCCGGGTCTAACGTGAAGGAACTATTAGGGCAATGCCTTATTGCAAGCATCAACATATTAATAGGATACCAGTGTGTAAGTGATGTAAGGTCATAACTGTACAGGCACCACCTTTTGACAGCTCCTAACATTCTCTCCACTTTGTCAATTGCTGGGGTATGTGTCAAGCCAGGGCATTTGTCAAATACATTACCACACACCAGGGCTTTTGTGAGCAAACCTAGACGTGTGGTAATATCACAACATTGCAGCTTTTGTTATTGCACTTGTGAAGTGATTTTACTTTTTATGCTTATTATGCATTATTTTGCACTCCATTTTTTGTGGGGGGGAATTAATTTCTATTAAGGTATGTACTGAGTATATTTTTCACCCTCATTTTGTTATACATATAAATACATACGTACATACATATGTATGATTATGGTACATATGTTCAAAATGCTGAACATGCATCATCTCCAAAAAGATTTTGAATATTCATATTACTGAAAACCTTAATGCTTACTACAAAAGACTGAAAAAAGAAAATTTATTTTTGCAGTCTTTAACCCAAAACACTTCCATAACACTAAGATATAATTTATCTGAATAGTGGTAGTATTATACAAAAATGTTTTTTTCTAAGGTAAGGTGTAGGGTTAGGGACAGCAAAAGACTTAAGATTTGGGTTATCACACAATACTACAGTAGTGCAGTGGATGAATGCATCACTCAGACACCTACTGCATACAAAGACAGACACACACACACACACACACACACACACACACACGCAGCATAATCACACAAAACACTAAATCTGTTCACTTGCCTAACCGTTACTCTATCCCTGACTCACAAATACATCACACACACATTAAATCTGTCCTCGCTATCCTCTACCATAACCTGTGCAAACACACACCTTAATACTAATTCACTTTTTATTTTATTTGCAGTTTGTTTGCCAGGATGGTCCATTGGGCTGAAAGGAGCCTGTTTTCAATGGAGTCCTGGGGAGAAAAGCTCCATAAAGACATGTACATAATAAACAAGTTATTAGTAAATAGTAATACAGAAGTACAGGTAAAAAAACATGGCATTTGAGGGTACAATTTAGTAAAAATGCAAAAACAGAAATTATAAAAACCATAAGTAATATTTACAAATATGTTAGTTCCTACAAATACAAAAACAGAAATTAAAAACCATAAGTAATATTTACAAATATATTTGTTCCTACTGAAGAAATATAGCAGTAGGGGCAAGGAACACATATGTTGCATATGGGCTTTCTTTCAACATAGACATTTATTAAAACAAACAATTGGGAAAAATGTTTCTTCTTTTGAGTTTACCAACAAATGAGAATATATATATATATATATATATATATATATATATATATATATTTATATCTATCTATCTATATATCAATTCAGTTTTGAATATTGAAATACCATAATCTTGAAATTCAAACTATTGAGACCAAAATCCTGAAAATGTATTATGCTGAAAGTTCACAATGTCGAATGTTAGAATGTTGAATTGGCTGTGTAACCGCTGTTATGATGTACAAATTGGTTGCTGTGGCTTTAAGCCATGTTACGTTGTAGTATTGTAAATAATAAGGGAACATGACTGAGGTTACCTGTGAAATTCTGGTAAATACTGGAGAGATGTATAGTAATGAGTAGTGTTTTAGCAGTGAAGTAGTGTTTCTAAGAGAAGGTTGAGGCAGCCATGAAGCGTGGAATGGTATATTTGGCTTTTTGTTCTATGCAGTGCGATCTTGGAGTTGATGTATTTAAGTAGCAGGATGGCTTGCCCCCCCCCCATTTATATTTGGAGAAGTTTAATATAGTTAGTTTTTTATTTGTTTTTATATGTTGTTGTGGCGGAGTGTAGTAAGTGTTGGTTTGCTATATTTTTTCGAAGTTATAGGAATCAATGCTTTCAGGTTTCGGTGTATTGGTGTTGTAGGATTTTGGTCTCGATATTTTGAATTTCGACATTATGTTATTTCAGTATTCTAATATATATATATATATATATATATTTACTATCATAATTTTGGACATGTTTGTTGTGAGTACTCATGTACTCAAAAAACATTGTCGAAACTTATGATAGTGACCAAGAAAAAGAAAAAAACGAAAAAAATGTCAACAATTTGAAATCGAATTGCAGACACTTTAAAACATACCACCATATCTAGTGTCATACAACACACATTTTGCAGGGGAGCAAGACCCCCTTACCCCCTGCAACTTATATATACAAATGCTGAGATCGCACTACAGTGAAGGAAAGGGTACATTTCCTGATCCCCACTATAGTGTGATTACCATTCAGTATGCTGAATTCACAAAAGCGAGCGCACAATACCAGGGTACCTTTTTGGCTGGGCTTGTATAAGCCCTATAGCCTAGTAAATACCTATGAACCTATGAATATATACTTTTCTATTTTCTACATGTTTTTTTTCACACATACATACCTGTGCAAACTTACTTTCAGATATCCATTGTGTCATATGTCACACACACCCTAGAGAAGTGGTGAGTAATCTCACTGTCATCTACTTTATTCATGTAACAAAAATGTGGGACTTGTTGCTTACATTGTTGTTTGACATTATAGTGACTGCACAGATCAACAGCTAGATAGGCAATGAATTAGTAGGTACTTAGATAAGAAGTTAACAGCAACAGTCAGAATAAAGATACAAACTGTGTATGTACCGCTGTTCCTGTCACTGTTATTGAATGTAGTCTCTTTAAGCGTTATTGGATTTAAAGCCTTTGCTGTAATTTGCATGACTTTTTATATATGAAAAATAGAAAAGTATATATCCATAGGTTCATAGGTAGGTACTAGTCTATAGGGCCTATACAAGCCCAGCCAAAAAGCTACCCTGGCTTTTGCCACCCAAGAAAATTATTTTCCTGTGCCACTGTCGAGCAGAACCACAGAAGTGATCCCCGGGGTGAATTTCCTATTTCCCATCCAATCATTAAGATTTTTATTAAAGAGTACTAATGAGGAGCTTTGTTTGATATAGATAGGTTTATTCCAGAGTATGGGACATCTCTGGGACAAGAATCTATCCCTCCAGCTTGTTCTGTTTATTGTGGTGACGAGGTTCAGGTCCCTAGAGCATGTAGGGATTGGGACTTCTTTAAGTGGAGCATGTCCAGCAGCTCTGGGTTTGACATAGCTTTGTATGTTAGGCATAGATCACCTCTGAGTAGGCGATATGTGACAGAGTAAAGCTGGAGTTTTTTGAGACGGTCTGCATAGAGCATCTGTTTGAGGCCAGTACTCCTCTTTGTGAGGTATTTCTGTGGCTTTTCCAGTTGTTGTAGATGTCTTGTGAGGTACATACCAAAAGGGGTGTTGTACTCTATAATGGGTCAAATGAGTGATGAGTAGAGGGGAACAATGACCTCTTTTTTTCTGGATGAGAGACCTTTTGTGATGAGGTGTGCCACATAGAAGGATTTCCTGACTACTGTGGCAATGTGATTATCAAAGGAGAGACTACTGTCCACCTGTGTCCCAAGGTCTCTTATCACACTTTCGGTGTTAAGTATACTACCGCCTATGTTGTAGTTCATGGGTACTGAGTTTTTACCAAAGGGGATGACAATGCACTTTTTTGGCATTGAGCTTGAGGCCATGGCTTTGACACCAAGCATCTGTCTCAGTGAGCCCTTTTGTAGGATGTCCACATCCTTAGGAGTTTCTGCAAACTTCATTAGCCAAATATCTTAGGTGTTAGCCTGTACTTGGATTTGGAGTCTACTGCTTTCACAGTGTGGGTTCTGTCAGTAAGCCAGTTGGCAGCTCATCTTGTGACACAGGGATTTATACCTAGTTTAGTGAGTTTATCTATAATTCCAGAGTGGGGGATGGTGTTGAAAGCCTTGGCAAGATCTAGATAGACTGTGTGAACCATGTTACCCTCATCTACGGCCTAGGTGACTGCTTCAAAGAAGTCTATCAGGTTTAGGAGACATGATCTGCCTTTTACAAATCCGAACTGGATGGGGTCCAGAGTTTGGAGATTACTAATGTCTTTGTTTATAAGTTCCATGATGATACGTTCCATGGCCTTGCAGACCAAGCTTGTCAGGCTAATGGGGAGATAGTTCCCAGGGTCTGTGGTGGCTCTTCCCTTGTGGAGTGGGATAACCATCGCTGTGCACCATTCAGCAGGCACAAAGCCTGAGGTGAGGCTATGATTGAACATGGTACTTAGGTGGGGTGCCAGTTCATTCTGTAGTTCGTGTAGAATGCAACCTGGGATGTTGTCTGGTCCCATGGATGCTGTGTTCTTGGCTTTGGAGATTGTGTTTTTTACCTGTGTAGCTGTGATTATAGGAACTTTGCATTCTTCCGGTATAGAGATGGGCTCTTTAGAGGGTGAGAGGGGATTAAAGTTAGCACTGAACCTATCTGCCAGGATGTTGGAAATATCAGTTGGGTCTGTATATTTAGTGCCATTGTGCTGTAACTCAGAGCAGATCTGAGTGTTGCCATTGAGATTCTTGACATAGCTATAGAATTTTTTGTGGTTGTCTTTAGAATCAGTGGTGATTTTGTTTTCGTAACTACCTTTGAAGGATTTTCCCAGTTAATGGTGGGGTAGTTGAAATCACCCATTATTAGGGTGTTTGGTTGAACCCTAATATTTTTCAGTACATCACAAAAAGAGGAGTGGGAATCCTGGGGCATGGTGGGGGATCTGTAGCAAGCTACAATTTGGATTGCAGTTTTGCCCAGAGTTAGTTGCACTTGGATAACCTCAGCTGCATTATGCTGAGCAACTAGCTTGGAGGTGTGGATATCCTTAATGAATATGGACACACCTCCACTTTTGGTGTTCCGGTCCAGGTTACATGGCCGAAAAGTGTGGTATGATTTATAGCCTGGTAGTGCAGGGGTGCTCTCTGGAGCCTTGAACCAGGTCTCAGTCACTGCACATATATTGATGTTCTCCATTTTAAGGAGTGCCTTTTGAGAGTTAGACTTCTAGCATTGAGTAGCAAATATTGCTTGTTAATTCTATGTATTTCATCTGATGAAGCTCTGACAAGGGCAAAAGCACTCCTCCCTTGTTTCAACTTAATAAACTGTGGCTTAAATAAGCAATGCCAACTTGAATCATGTTTTCTTATTTATAATAAGAATGCAAAATAATCTTTAACATGGACCCTACATAAGAATTTTTGACAGTGGTCTATTTTAATAATTCCTCTGCCGATATCAAGGGCAATTATTCCTGTACAGTTACTTTTCCCTTTGTTTTGTAAAAAAAAATGTATATGTATACACACACAAAGACATAATCTTCCTAGTGAAACTGTAGTGTTTTGTCATCGATCCTTGTAAGTGCAATCACAAAACACTGCAAAAACTAGAAGTCTCACTGAGAAATGTCAATAAAACATATTTTTGCAAGGTGCAAATCCCCCTTTACTTGTTACTGTAGAGGTCTGCATCATCCACCCTACACTTATCAAAAGTCACTGTACCCCATGAAAAGAGAGCTCTCCAGGATAATGCTGTCTTCATCCTTAAGTGCAAATTCCAGAAAACAAATGTTACTGGTTACACATGAAATTACAAGAGTGAAGATCACTAGTTTGCCAAATACAAGCTTGGCATACCCATATATATATATATATATATATATATATATATATATGTAGATATAGATATACACACACATACACACACACACATACATATATATATATATATATAGGGTCTGCTGCTAATAATCAAAAACTTACCTGAAGACGATTTCATTGAGATGAGAACACCAAACCAATACTTTACTAAGTGATCATCCTGGAGTTGGTATATCTAGTTAGGGGGGGTTGTGGAGGGTACAACCCTCCACCACATTGGGAGGTGTGGTGGGATTAGCCCCCCCCACCTGGGTGGGTTTGACATATCACAGTGTTCCATGTTGACCAAGTGCATACTTACCCTGTTAAAACTTTGCTAATGTGATAATTCGGTAAAGTAATGATTCGGTGTCATCTCTGTGAAGTCATCTTCGTGTAAGTCAGCTTTCGATTATTAGAAGATCTATACATATAATATCGATCTAATTCTAAATTTCGAACTTTCAAAACATCGACATTCTTGTGGTCGAAACCGTAACATGAAAATTTTGAAAGTTTGAACCGTTTAAATGGACATTGCTATATAATACAGAATGGTATATTTACTTTTTCCTCACTATAGTGTGATCTTGGAGTTGATATATTTAATTAGCAGGGGGGGTGGGGGTGCAGGGGGGATTGCCCCCCTGCAAAAACATAAAAAAAAAGATGTTTTTTTTTGTTTTTTTTTATATAAATTTAGAACTTTCAAAGCATCAATCGTATGGTGTTGACCACAAGAAAGTTGATATTTTGAAAGTGCAAAATTTAGAAGTAGACCTAAATGTGTATGTGTCTATATATATATATATATATATATATATATATATATATATAGATAGATAGATATATATATATATATATATATATATATATATACATATATGGGGTCTATGTCACAAGATCAAAATTCAAAAGACTGAAAATCAAAATATCTACAACTCAAAATATTGAAAATATTTTTAATGCAGGGGCTCTTAAATATACAAAATTATAAAAGCTCCAGTATGGATCCTTGCTATGATACTCCTACATTAACATTCTAATTTTTGGATAAGGCATTCTCAATCTTTAATTTACCAGTTCTTCATTGTAGCCAGTTTGCTGTTCATCTTATTATATAACTATTCATTTTTTAATACTTTAATAATTTTTTTTAATTCTCTCTTGTTTTTTTTTTTTTAAATTTCACGTATGTCAATGTCTTGTAATTGGAGCTTTTCTCCTCAGGTCTCCACTGAAAATGTGCATTTGGCTCAGCTGGAAGAACCCGGTTAATAAATGACAGATAAATAAAATAAAATTAGTGTTCTCAGTAATTTTTATAGGGCATATAATCAAATGTCTTAGCCATATCTAAATAGAATATTTTCACAGGTATTCTTTCATCCAAAGCGCCAACTTGTTCCATGTAAAATGTGGTTAACTTTGTAAGAAAAGAACAACATTTTATAAATTTATGTCACGGTGCATTTTTTAACCATCCTGTTTGGTAATACTTGACATATCATGTGCTCAAACGTTTACCTAAAATGCTAGTTCACCTTAATGGTCAGTAATTCTCCTCACTGTTATTAATATTGTATTTTAGTATAGACATTATAATTGCTTCCTTTCATTGCTTAGTCTCATAACCTGTTGCAAGACTGAAACAAGTAAATATGTCAGAAAAGGAACCGTGAATTTAATAGTGTTCTTTAAAAAATAACTGTTAGGGCAGCACCAAGGATCAAGTGGTGGAAATTGAAAAAGGGTAATTGTGAGGTGGATTCCAGGGATGAGTTAAGGCAGGCACTGGGTGGCAGTGAAGAGTTACCAAATAGTTGGGTAACTACAGCAGAGCTAGTAAGGGAGACGGCTAGAAAGGTGCTTGGTATCACATCTGGACAGAGGAAGGATGACAAGGAGACATGGTGGTGGAATGAGGAAGTACAGGAGAGTATACAGAGAAAGAGGTTGGCAAAGAAGAAGTGGGATTGTCAGAGAGATGAAGAAAGTAGACAGGAGTATAAGGAGATGAGGTGCATGGCAAAGAGAAAGGTGGCGAAGGCTAAGCATAAGGCATATGAAGAGTTGTATGAAAGGTTGGACACTAAGGAGGAGAAAAGGACCTGTACCGATTGGCTAGACAGAGGGACCGAGCTAGGAAAGATGTGCAGCAGGTAAATATGATAAAGGATAATGAGGGAAACATACTCACAAGCGAGGAGAGTGTGTTGAGGAGATGGAAAGAGTACTTTGATGAGTTGATGAATGAAGAGAATGAGAGGGAGAGAAGGTTGGATGATGTAGGGATAGTAAATCATGAAGTACAATGGATTAGCAAGGAGAAAGTAAGGATAGCTATGAAGAGAATGAAGAATGGAAAAGCTGTTGGACCAGATGACATACCTGTGGAAGCATGGAGGTGTTTAGGTGAAATGGCAGTGGAGTTTTTAACCAGATTGTTTAATGAAATCTTGGAAAGTGAGAGGATGCCTGAGGAATGGAGAAAAAGTGTTTTGGTACTAATTTTTAAGAATAAGGGTGTTGTGCAGAGCTGTAGTAACTACAGAGAGATAAAATTGATCAGTCACAGCATGAAGTTATGGGAAAGAGTAGTGGAAGCAAGGTTAAGAAGGGATGTGATCATTAGTGATCAGCAGTATGGTTTCATGCCAGGAAAGAGCACTACAGATGCGATCTTTGCTCTGAGAGTGTTGATGGAGAAGTACAGAGAATGTCGGAAGGAGTTGCATTGTGTTTTTGTAGACTTAGAGAAAGCATATGACAGGGTGCCTAGAGAGAAGTTGTGGTATTGTATGAGGAAGACAGGAGTGTCAGAAAAGTATGTAAGAGTGGTACAGGATATGTACGAGGGTAGTGTGACAGCGGTGAGGTCTGCGGTGGGAGTGACGGATGCGTTTAAGGTGGAGGTGAGGTTACATCAAGGATCAGCTCTGAGCCCTTTCTTACTTGCAGTGGTGATGGACAGGTTGACAGATGAGATCAGACAGGAGTCCGTGTGGACTATGATGTTTGCACATGACATTGTGATCTGTAGTGAGAGTAGGGAACAGGTGGAGGAGACCTTGGAGAGATGAAGATATGCTCTAGAGAGAAGAGGAATGAAGGTCAGCAGGACTAAGACAGAATATATGTGTGTGAATAAGAGGGAGGATAGAGGAATCGTGAGGATGCAAGGAGTAGAGGTGGCGAATCTGGATGAGTTTAAATACTTGGGGTCAATAGTTCAGAGTAATGGTGAGTGTGGAAGAGAGGTGAAGAAGAGAGTGCAGGCAGGATGGAGTGGGTGGAGAAGAGTGACAGGAGTGATTTGTGACAGACGAGTACCTGTAAGAGTGAAAGGGAAGGTCTACAAGAGGGTAGTGAGACCAGTTATGTTATATGGGTTGGAGACATTGGCATTGACAAAAAGGCAGGAGTTTGAGCTGGACGTGGCAGAATTAAAGATGTTAAGATTTGCACTGGGTGTGACAAGGGTGGACAGGATTAGGAATAAGTATATTAGAGGGTCAGCCCATGTTGGAAGGTTTGGAGACAAAGCCAGAGAGGCACAATTACATTGGTTTGGACGTGTGCTGAGGAGGGATGCTGAGTATATTGGGAAAAAGATGCTAAGGATGAAGCTACCAGGTAACAGGAAAAGAGGAAGGCCTAAGATAAGGTTTATGGATGTGGTGAGAGAGGACATGCAGCTGGTTGGTGTGACAGAGCAAGATGCAGAGGACAGGAAGAAATGGAAACAGGTGATCTGCTGTGGCGACCCCTAATGGGAACAGCCGAAAGAAGATGAGTTCTTCAAAAATATTGCCACAAAATATATTTATCACTTGAATATTACCAGAAGTAATAACTCCATTATGTGTGTATTAATATTGGAGTTATATTAATTGTCATACAAACCTGAATTATTAAAAATGCCTTCCTGTTATTATTAAAGTGTTCAGCTAGCTTTAACATTTAGTTTTAAATTTAACCTTAGGTAAACCTTATTTTTTTTAATTGCAGAATACTGTTCATACCTAGTTGCTTATTATATAACTGCCACAGATGTTTCTTTTTTTTCTTATTGCATGCTTTTGTTTAGTGTTTAGTCTACCACAGGGGAACACTCACTCCCATTTCCTTATGAACAGCATGAGGCACATATTTGTCTATTATTTGATTAAGACAACTATAAAAGGCTAGCCAGTTGTCTTACACACATTTTTAGGAAATACTGTTTGACATTTCTAATTCAACAATAACTCATTAGCAGGACTTTCAAGATGGCTGCACATTGAGTAACAGCTTGTTTCTAGCTCTCCCAGTGTGAAAACAAAAACTCAGCAGAGAAGGCCAATAAACTTTTGTTTATGGGTAAATTTCAGTAACTGGTTAGTAAGTGCACTACCTGGGTGCCAGGAATAAAGAAATACAGAAGACTAGGAAAATAATCGGCTACAAAAAGTGAGGAAGAAACACTGACTGGGGAAAGTTATGCAGCTGTTCAGCAAAAAGCAATGCACCTTTCAGATATGACTTCCATTAACTTACAGGAAGATATAAGACAACTGCATACAGCCCTATTTAAAATAAACAAAACACTGATGGAGTATACCAACACAAACAACTGGAAAAAAATGGAAGAAGCTTTAAACATATATATAGATGACATGACAAAGCTGTAAAAATCAAAGATCGAATAGTAATAGAGGACAGAGCATATAGGGAAAACATGAGATTTTCAGCTATACCAGAGAAGCTGGAAGGAACAGACTGCATTAATGTTATGAAAGCACAAATAAGTGTAAGCAACTGGACTGGTATTCCACAGCAGGGATTTTTAGTTGACATATTGTGTGTATGCTCCAAACCTGGCTATAAGAAAGCAATCTAGACCTTTTATAGTAAAGATGCAATCCTACCAGCAGAAGGAGTTGATTCTGACAAAACTGTGGCAGAAGGACAGAGTACTAAAAGTGGGAGAGAGCAGAGTGTTTGTGGAGACTGATTGCTTATTGTACACCAGACATGAGGAGCAAATTTATTCTACTATTCAGGGAATGTCAATACAGGTGTGAGATTCAAGCAGCTGTACCCAATTGTCTTCAAGGTATTTTCCTGGAGTGAGAAAATCATTTTTGATGAAGTACATGCTAAGGAGGAAATACAAAAGTTTGTCCAACAAAAAGTAAGCTGTGAAACAGAAGGAGATTCTGCTTCTTGTTCTTCTCATAACAAAGACCACAGGGAGACTGCACCTGTGAAACCTTTTCAAAATTTTCAATGGAAAATGTTGGAGAGAATAAAGGCAGTATGAGAGCTGACTAGAAGAATTGAGAGCACATTGTAAATGAAGCAGAGACAGGATTTCAGAGAAGAACAGTAATAAAACCAGTACTTAATATGGAATTACAATGCAATAATTATATTTGTGAAATATGACAGAATGAGAAAATCTGGAAATATTGAACTTTTTTTAGAATTTGCTGGACTTGTGGAGGATTCTAAAGCATATGCCCTACTTCATGTCATTAATGTTCAGACAAGTGCTTTGGGAGGGGAAGAGGAGGGAGAATGTTAATTGCAAGTATAGATTTTTATAGTACCAAGTTTGTGGCATGTGGTTTTCTTTACATGCTATAAAGTAAAGTCTTTTCAGTTATTTTAATTATATTGAGGATTGTAAGCAGGTGGTGCTGTTCTCCCTTTTTTTCTCCCTTCTTCTGTCTCTCTCCTTGTTCAGCTGTAAAAAATATAGGTACTGCAATGTATATAAAAAGCCTGGTTAAAAAGCATGATAAAATAAAAATGTGTTTTTCTCATTTTTGTATGAGGAAATGACTGGATTAAAGACCTTAGATTGATTTAGTAACAAGTTTTAAGACATATAAAGTAAATTAAAAAGAACATTGAATATTGTAAGGCTTTTTTTTCTAGCAAATACAGGTATGGTCAGTAACAATTCTGCAGCTGGTCTTCATATTTCCATGGAAACAGTCTGATAAAGATAAACTGGATGCCTGGATCTTATGTCTCCATGGAGACAGTCTGATAGAGAAATTGGCTACAGTCTGGTCAAAAGTGATTGACTGACAGAAAAAATAGAAAAGATAAATTGGCTATGAAGGCATTCAAAGTCTTTCCCAAAGTAGATAATGTTCTCTGAAAGCAGTCTGGGGCTTTCCAAAGGTAGTTAATGTTCTCTGAAAACATTCATGGGTTTTCCCAGCTGGGAGAGCTATAAAGATAAGTCAAAACCAATCAGCACTTAGTAGAAGCACAGGCTGCAACATGCTTCTTAGCATAGAGGACCTTTCTTTTAGGTTAACTCAAGTCTCTGAGAGTGTCTGTCAGTTTGGGACGTTTGTTCCTATTAGTAGAGTAAAACTTCAATATTTGAAGGTGCACATAGTTCTGTGTATTAGTATTAATTTAATATGTTTTAGGGGAGTATTGGGGGGTGTTTTTCTTTTGTTGTTTAGGGTTTTCAATAAAACAAAAAGTTTTATAAAATGTGACATAGGCTGAAATACATATGACAAGAAACAACTGTATACAAGTTCAACCTTCCAGACAGTGTATGCATGTAACACAAAAGCTGAAACTAGACATTTAAAAAAAGGTGTTCTACATAAGAGGTGGGAATAATAACTTTTTAATACATTGGTGCTTTCCTTAATGTCTTGGCCTCATAGATACATACAAAGAAAAAGGAGTAGTCAGCTATATTAAAAAATATATAGTGCAAATAGTTATATCACAGGAGAGATACTTAGAAAGGACTGAACTTATGAATTTGATAAATAAAGGTATCCAGGATGGTTATTCAGCCGAATACCTGGGACAAAGGAAAAGAGGAGTACTTATATTAATTGCAGGAAGAGTTCCAATAGTGATAGAAGAAACTAAAAAAGATTATTTTAGATTTGTAGTGCTGGCAAGGGAGGAGGAGGATTACACTGGCATGTGTTTACATTCCACTTAAAATTGCTATAATGGAGCTTATGAAAATTCTGGGAAAAATAATGTTTTCAGCAAGGAAAATTACTTATAGGTGGGGAATGGAATTGGATTTGCAGCAGTAAAGATGTGTCTGGGGACCCAGAAGGGAAAATATAACAAATGAGGGTAGATTATTGAAGTAATTTATGAACATATTTGGCATGGAAGAAGAAATTTGAAGAGAATTTACATATTATTCCCCAAGATATAAAAACTGAGCTAGGCTAGACAGAATTTAAGTTTCACTGGAACATGTGCATTTAATTGAAGCTCTTGATAACCCCCCAATAACTACGTCAGATCATGTGCCAATAATAGCTAAAATAAAAACACAGGATAATGAAATAAAAATGGCAAAAGTAATACTAAAACTGATAGAGAATGATCATTGTGGTTTTGTGGAGGAGAAGCAAACATTTGACAACATTAACAGAACACTGATGATCCAGACGGAAGCAAAATGTAAGAAAATACCATTGTTGTCAGTGGGTATTGATGCAGATAAAACATTTGACAGAGTAAACTGGGACATTATGACAAGGGCAATCTAAGGTTTATTGGGAGAATATATGAGGGATCGGAGGTGAAAATTAAAGTGGGTGGGGTCCTCTCTGATAATTTCTGTTTGAGCAGAGACCCAGGCAGGGGTGTCCTCTTTCCCCTTTATTATTATCATTATATTTAGAACCATTGGCAAGGAAAATAAGGGACTCAGAAATTCAAATATATATTCGGTATGATAGTCAGGAAAAGCTGGTTTTATTTGCAGATATTATTTTGTACCTGACAAAACCAGAAAAAGACATTAGTGTTGTGGAACATTTTGAGACAGTTTTAGATCTTTTTGGGATACAAAATTAATGAAACTAAAACAAAAGCAATAGCAGTAAATTACATACCCACACATGAACTAGTTCAGGAATAGCAATATTTATAGGGATATGATAAAATGAAATATTTAGGAGTATGGATTGAAAATTATTTTAGTGTGGCAGCTAAGGATATGTGGGAAGAGACTAAACAAAAGATAATACAAAAAATATGAGAAAATGAAAGCTTTGTTATATGAATATGGGGGTCCCCTTCAGATCATCAAATGACCATAAAGTCAACACATATATGGCCAAGATGACAACATTATGTCTTCAAAACATCAAACAGTTTGCATGGAGATCGCCATAGGGAAAACTTGCCATTCAAGTCAATGTAAGTGCAATCTCGGTGTTGGTATATTTAAGTAGCGGGGGTGTGGGGCGCAGGGGTTGTAGACCCCCTGCTGCAGCAAAAGAAAAAAGAAAAAAAAGAAAAACAGTCAGTTTTTTTTTGTTTTTATTTAAGGTTGATGTTTTGCAAATGCAATGTTGTCATCTCGCCAATATGCATGTCAATATTATGACTGTTCAATGATCTGAAGTAGACCTGGATATGGATAGTAAGATACAAGCAGTTAAAATATTTTTAGTTCTTTTAGTCTTATACACAGGTCAGGCATATTTTTATCATCCAGAGGAGAAGTTGTGGGTAGCAATTAATAAAGAGTTGAGTGACTTTATCTGGAAGGGAAAGATGATGAGTCAAGTGGGATGAGATCATTCTTCCAGTAAAACAGGGCAGATTGGGATTGCCCAATTTGTAGGGATATTTCAAAGTTACACAGTTAAGACTCCTATACATAGCACAAGCAAAAAACTATAATTTAGAGTGGAAAGGCATGATAATGAAACACAGAATCAGAATTGCCTAGACATTGTAAGGCCTTGCTGTGTCTAATAATGGTGGCTGCCAAAAAAGCAATTACAAGAAAATGGAAATCAAAATCTTAACCAACTATACCAGATGTAGTGAATATAGTAACAAACAACTGGGAATGAGATCTTTAGAAAAGGGTAGGAGCTAACTACATAGGAAAAAAATGGGAATTCTGGAAACAATGCATACAAGGGAGGAATGAAGTCTAAAATTTGGCAGGACTTAAATGAGCTATTTAATGTTTGAGTGAGAAAGTTTGGGTAGATTATAAGTGACGTATAATGTTTGCAAACTATCTGTATGGTTTGTGATGTAAAATTCTTTCAAATAGGATTGCGTCTGTGTGGCTTGTTTTCATTTATATAAATGTATGATTGCCTACGTAGTAAGTGATACTTTAATGAAGATATTTCTTCAAAAAAAGCAGGATTTGAATAATTAATGTAATATTGCTTAGGTTATATGATATATAGCAAACATAAGTGACATATAATGTTTCTATGTTCATATGGTTTGATTGCTTTAAATTAATGTAAATTTGCCTATGTTACAAGTGATAATTCAGTAAAGGTGTGTGGAAAAAACAATAACTCATTAGCAAAAAAGTTTTTATCTTCTTAAGATTCTCATAGATATATAGCATATTAAGTATCTATGAACCTATAAAAGAGTAAACATGCATCAAAATCAACAGCAAGTAAAATAAAATTAAACAGAAATACTGCAAATAAATAAAGGTGTATATAAAGTTGATATGTAAATGTTAACAAAATAAAGCAACTCAAATAGGTTATCCTTTAATGAACTACTAAAGTTGCTTATAACTGGGGATGCTCTTAATGAACTATTTATTATATTCCAAAGGTAAACACCCTGATAAGGAAAAGAGCAAATTCAAGAAGATTTGAGCTGTGTCACTGAAACCTATAACACCCCTGCAGGCAGAACACAGGGGCTGAGGTGGCTCTTTCAGCTCTAAACGGCACTGAAGGGATCCATGACATGCAGAGCAAAGTAGACTAGAACCACAACTTTAAAATGATTTGCTTCGTGGTACGTGACAGACTAGTTTAATGTAATGGCATTTGAAAACTCCTTTTAGTAGCTTTGCAACATAATTTTGCACAAACTGGAGGAGGTCTAGTTCTGAGTCAGGGTGACTGAGGCATAGGGCATTACAGTAGTCCAAATTAGAAAACGCAAGAGGAATCCACCACAACAGGGAACACAGCAGATGGGGTAAAGTACTTAATGAAAGCAATATTACTCCAATGGAAACACGATTTGACAGTAGCTGAAATCTTGTCCTTCAAAGTCTACTTGTCAGTAATCTCCTTCAAATTACATACCTTTGACACAATTTGAAGTTTGGCTTCACAAGACGTAATACCGGAAACAAAACCAGTGA
Source organism: Protopterus annectens (assembly GCF_019279795.1). NCBI lineage: Eukaryota > Metazoa > Chordata > Ceratodontiformes > Protopteridae > Protopterus > Protopterus annectens. Next base: position 467,634,885 of record NC_056749.1, on the reverse strand, counting down.
CAGTAGATCCCTGATTATAGCATGCATGACCGTAACAATAGTCTTAGAGTTGATGAATTTAGTCTGATTATCAAACATCCAAGCATGGATTAATGTCAAGCTTTTCATCATTTGGTCAAAATTTTGCATCCACGTCCTGAAGGAGTGAGAGGTACAGCCTTATGTCACCAGCTTATTAATGTAAATACAATCCTGTTGAACATATAACATATATAGCGATAAGGGACCAAGGAGCTGTGTGAGCAAGAGAGCAAGATATAGAGGAATTAACTGCTGAGACCATCCACTATGTGTGCTTAGACATGCCAGAAAATCACCCTTAATTTTAAATGTTAGAAAAAATTAGAGAGAGCCAAAGGTGAATCTATTTGGAGGCAAACCAGTTCAGCACAGTGCTAAAGATGCAGGGTAATAATCCAGCCATTCCAGCAAAATAGAATATCCCACTCTGTTAAACACTGATAAGAGATTAGGACAGAAATGGAATCTTTCAGTAGAGAGAGAGCATTAAAGATTCTAATGAGAGCTATCTCAGTCCTGAGTCTGGCTTGAAATACAGACTAGAAAGAAATGATGTTGCTATCATACAAATACAGTCCTAGTTGATAATATATACTACTTTCTCAAGACTCTTGCTAACAGATGATGATTCATGATAAGGTTGTAGATGTCCAGATTGCCATGGTCAAGACTTGCCTTTCTGCATGCAGGTGCAATAAAAAACTTCCTTTAATGATGTTAAATATATCCCTTGGAGAGGTGGGGTCAATCTAGCAAAGGATTGCACCTAACAGACAAAAAACAAGCTGATGGGACAAGGATTTGGTTCAAAATTAATTGTATGAATATTGGCAGCTACGGAGATAGTCTGAACTCCCTTAGACTACCTTGACATCCCTAATAAGTGTCTTGCACAAGCCCCAATCTAGTCTATGCAACCTTCATGACAAAGTACCAAACAGCAAAATGACCCACTTCATTAGATAAGGTCATCCTAGTGATGAGACAGGATGAACTGCACAACCTTCCCATAATGCAGAAGAGAACCTCAGCACAGTCTACACTGCTGAGTTCACCTCCCCAGACAACTACTCACATGTCTTCAGGAAGTCACAGTCTAGTAGCCTGAATAGCAATCATCCAGTGCAAGCATGTCTCCAGCAGAATGGAATGTTTACATTTGTTTTTGTTAGGATATTTTTTCCATTCATTTCATTGGCTTATGTTACTTGCTGCAGGTAGTTTGCAGATGATATTATAAATAGGCAGACTCGAGGAAGCTTTCTTTTACATTTGCTGAGATAAATTTAACTTTTTTAATTGATAGTTCTGATTTTTAGTAATTCAATGATTTATTTCAATCTTTATTCATTTAAGTTTTATATTTATGCTTCCAAGGTACTTTATTTTTGTCCATTTATATTGTTAAAAAAATTAGGTCCATTTTTGCCCTTAGTGCAGTTTTTGCTTTGGCTAGTTGCAGTGAATGTCTTCTTTATAATTTTACAGTTTAATTTTAACTTTCTTTTTTTTCTTGCAGCAATTAATTTAATTTCAAAGGTGATCATTTATGTAAATGCTTATGTTTTGGGGGAGGGTGTGTGTGTCTATATGCATTTGCATATATATATATATATATATATATATATATATATATATATATATACACATATACATATACATATATATATATATATATATTTACTTTTATGCACACTGCAGTGGATAGGAAATGCAGTCTTTGTTTCTGGTTCTTTATTTTTTTTTAGTATTTACAAGTTAAAGTAAATACATATTTGAGTTACAGGTTGTTTTAGATTAGACTGTTTTTAGGTTGGTAATTGTCACCTTTTGGGTTAAACCAGTTTTGCCAGGAGCTATTTCATGGATTAGAGCAGTTTCTTAGAACTAATTTTTTCAAAGTGGTAAGATATTTGGAGGAAGATTGCACCTATACCCTGTATGTAGGGGTACCACCTTTGGCAAAAGGAGCAAAGCTGATGTAATGGCCTGCTTTCCTCTTTTTTGTTTATGTAATGCATAAGATTCAGTGTGTTAATTTTAAACTAATGGTATAGTAGGGTTTAGGGACATAGTTTTAAGTGGGATAATAAGTTCTGAATGGTGTCAGCACCTCATTTTTTATATACAGGGAAGTAAGTTGCCTTTTTGTTGTATTGGAATTAACTCAATCAAGCCTATAGCGCCTTTTGTATACTTCCACTTAACACAGATAGTTCCTATTGGGGCTAGACCTTTATTGGGTCTGACTTTTTAACCAAGTGCCTTACCATTTTATAATAGGCAGAATTAGAAAGGGCAAAGATTTATTAATAAAATTCACTAAGATTGCTAATCTAGGATGTCTTGCAGTAGAAAAGCCTTGAATGTATTATGCTTCTTAAGTTGATTTTTCAGAAAATGCTCTGGAATGCAAGGATATGTTCAAGCACTAAGAGGTGGAACATTCCATACCACATAGGTGTTACTGAGTTAATGGGAAATGTACTCCATGTTTCAATTTAATTTTTATTTATGTTTCATTTTAGTTTTGTATAAAGTAATTTTAAACTAGACTAAGAGTAGCTTTGGGATTTAAGGGATTGTTTCAGGTGGGTGAGGGAGTTATGGAGATGTGCACAATCTGTAAGCTTTTATTTTACTTTTTGCAGGCTGTGCAAATATGTCAGGGGAATTTTAGTAGCTTTCATGAAATACTAGGGATATAGATAAAAGCTGGTAATCCACCAAGAGTCTAAATAAAAATTCCTCTACATATTGTGTCAGATATGTGCTTTTGTCACACCCTTTACCTGGAGTCCACTGATAAGATAAGTGTGGAATATATGAGGGCCTGGTGTTAGATAGTTGAGAACAAGAACAGTGGAATATGTGGGGGGTCTGGTGTTTGTAGGAAAAAATTGTGATGACAAATAGCATTTTGTGATGTGTAACAAAGAAATCTCCACTACTATACCAGATGTCATGTCAGGAGGCTCAAAATAACATATAGAAATAGGTGATGTGATGTAAATTTACTGAGTTCTAGCCTTAGATTAATTTCTTTTGACACAAACATATACTACATGACATGCTAACCACTAGGCAGCATTGTGATACAGTGGATAGCATTGTCACCTCACAGTAAAAGGTTCCCTGGTTCGATTCTCAGCTAGGGTGCCTTCTGTGTGGAGTCTGCATGTCCTCTCTATGTTCATGTGGGTTTACTCTAGATGCTCTGGTTTCCTCCCACATTTCAAAAACATGCAGTAGGTTGAATTGGGCACTCTAAATTGGTCATAGGTGTGGATGTGCTTGTCAGTGTGTGGTATGAAAGAACCACCTTGGCAGGGCTAGCCACCCAGTGGTGTAAACCTTGGCTCTAGATGATTGTCACTGTTGAAGTGATACCCCAACCCCATGTGCAAAAAATGGGAAAATGGGTTGTAGATGGATGGATGCTAACCCCTCTACCTATCTTGTTTACATTAAACTATAACTAACGGTAAACAGTATGTGAATATGCAGCCTAGGAATTAATAACCAACAGAACAGACTCACATAGTGTTATGAAGTGATTCCAACAAATGCATAGCAAATCCAATGAACACAACAGGTCCGAAGATAAACACTGGTAATACAGTGTGTAAGGATCGAGTAACTTTAGACATAAACCCCTAGGTAAAGCTGCAATACATATGCAGTAATTAAACAAGAATATGAAGCACCAGCATAATAAGTAAAACAAACTTTATTCCAAGCACAAACAACTGGTTAACCGTTTTTCTCCCCTCAGGACTTCATTAGAACCAGTAAATGCTAAAAAACATGATGTTTAAATGCATGCAGTTAACCGAACAAACGACACTATTGCTTGTTAGTGAATAAGGTGATGAGATAATTAGTAACAAATCCAAAATCGTGGTGGATAAGTCCAGTGCCTAAAACAAACAAGTAGGAGCTTAAAAATAATAAATATCTTGGTGTAGGATAAACAACAAATGAAAACATGAAAAAACACACGCTAAAAATATATAAACTGTTTAAAAATTCATAAACTGCTTGAAAATAGAATGCATTATGCTTAAACTAATCCAAGTGAAATAACTCAGAGTTTAAAAGGGAAAAAAAGAGTAAAACGTTTTAATACAAACTAATAACATAGTGCATCATTCCCACATTACAGTTAAAACAGGGAAACCAGATAAATGTTCATTTAAAACCATGGTGTATTGAATAATTTCATTTAAATTGCAAAATGACATTCTGCTTTCAACCCTCATTTCCAGAATGTTTTTTTCATACCTGAATAAACTGATAAATAATGGTCCAGAAATGTATCTCGGTTCACTGTAGTCAGAACCATACTCCTTTCTGCCCTCTCATCTTTTTTGCTGAAAAAAAATAAGAGAAAGAAGGAGCAGATTTTAAATGCTTCTTTTATATACATAGAAAGTTCTACATTCATAGGTAATTAATAGGCATGCAGTCCAGGAGACCATTAAGCAGACTAACCTAGATTCCCAAGTGCCTTGTTTGGTTAAGTGACTTGCTGTAGGTCATGCAGCTAGCAAATGAAGGTGGACAGATTAAAAATCTGTATCCTTGGAAGAAGGAGAAAACCATTAACAGACTGAGCTTTAGACTTCTGTGCTAACTGCAAGGTATCTAACATGCTGCTAACATAATAAGCAGTTCATTAACAAGCATTTTCTGAAGAAAAAAAAGTATGAAACTCACATGGCTGTCATTATTTAGTAACTGCAATCCCCACCAATGTACAAGAAAGACACATTTTACAAGGAACAGGCAGAAATCTCTCTCCACTTCTTTACTCAAGAATTTTAAACTAACCCAAAAATAATGGTTGGGAGGGCAAATGATCAAAAAGGAGAAATTTTACATAATATCATGTATTTATTAACCAAGTACACCCAATGGACTAAGTGTCCTGTCCCAGGAGCAATGCAGGAGCACTGTCTGCTTAAGTAGTTTGCTCAAAGTCGTGGAAGTGGAAGGATTCATACCCTGTATATTTCATTACAGGAATCAGTTTATTAGGTGCACGACAACTCTACTTTAAAAGTTAACAGAACAAGTGTTCATTACCAGTAAGAACTATGAAACTCTAATACTGTAATCCTCAATGTTATACAAGAAAAAATAAGTTAAGGAGAGAGAGGACATGAATATGAGATGATATCAAAGATGTTGTATGAAATCAGGCTCAAGAGGCTGACTACTTTAATTCACTTATAAAGTTAAAAGAACAACAGATATTGTGTTAACATGCATTTTCTAAACACCAAGAAATATGAAAATACAAAGACTGACATTATCACAAAGAAATTAATGAAAATCTGGCAGTTGGTGTGATGGCCCACCACTGCCAACCAGTAATCAAGGAGCCTCAATCCTTACCACTGGCACCAGTGGGGGACATGCACTGAGAGGATGACAAGTGCACACACAGTATATCCAGATGCAGCTCTCCACATCAAGTGCAATTTCCCTTAAGAGCACACAGAGAACACAGTCAGTCCAGGACTGGTTTCTCCCTCTTTCTCCAAATCCCCAATAAGACTCCCCACTGGCACAGCTGAGTGACCAAGCTAAAACCTACCAGTACCCTCTCTGTCCAACCAGTGCTTTGTGTCCCTGCCCAAGTAGCTGACACACACACACACACACTCTGAGGTTTAATTTACACACACACGCACACACACACACACACACACACACCTACCTACCTGTGAGAGGCTGGTGCAAGTTTCCTTGCTATGCCCCACCAGTCAACTCCTTATTGTCTACTTTAAGGCCCTTAAGAAAAGGTTTTCAATCTTACTGTGTAGTATTAATATTAATACAAATGGTAGTTTGACCAAGAGCAAGGCTATTAGGAGTGGCCCATACAGTTTTTCTAGATAAATATGCAAGTACTCTCAAAAGTTACATAGCTCTAGACAGATCAGCCACAATGAAAGGTTTAAATATATTTAATAAAGCCACAATAAAAGGTTTAAATATATTTAATAATAATTAATAACAGAACAAGAAAATAATCAGTATGTATTCACAGTGACATCAGAGTTCAAAATCACAGGAAATATTTAAAACAACACTGAAGGACAGACTCAAATAAATAAAGAAAAATATCTAAAGTAAGCTTTACTATATTCCTGGCTCTATCTAAGAGAATTACTATACCTAGTTAACTTAGATGTTGTGGTGAATGGTTCTTGTCAGGTCCAAGATAGAATACAGAATGCTCTCTCTCTCTGAGAGAGAGCATTCTGTATTCTATTGTGGTGAATGGTTCTTGTCAGGTCCAAGATAGAATACAGAATGCTCTCTCTCTCTGAGAGAGTTCTCAAATTAATATCTCAAACATTACTACTGGGATAGCTTGCAGAATTACATAATTTCTTGTCATCTGACTCTATCCCAGGTGAAACCTCCACTGCTAGAAGCTGACAGTATTTAGCATCTACCTGTGAAAATACATAGACCTCAGATCATTGGCAGATGCTGGAAGTTATAAAACAATTACATTCCTCCACATTTCAAGACTAGTAATTATTTCACCCTAAAGACAATATAGAGAGCTCCCTTGTACTGACATTATGTCTCCGGCCTAGCCTATAAAGTAATTTAATTTCAGCTGTTTTTCTGAAGTTAACCTCCTGTATTCCAGTCTTCACTGTTGAAGTATTTACATTTAAACAGTTATAATAGTGCATGTACATTTCTGTTTTATTCTAGTAGGGCACACTGTGGTTACATTTTAAGCACCAGCACTTTAAAAATACCTTTTTAACAAACACATCTGTACAAACCAGTTTGATTTACACAAGACATACAGTTCTAATACTTCTGTAACACAAGCACCTTGTATAAATTGTGTTGATATTCACAAATGACATAATTATTTACAAATGTGTGCTGCCAGTATCCCCCTTTGTCACAGTTTGTCACAGTTGGTACATTGGATTAAGACTACAAACTCTTAATGTACTCTTTCTACCTCCATTTACCTACTGTGTGACTGTGTCCAAGTCATTTAACCAGACAGTGCTCCTGGGTTGTCCCTAAAAGGTGGACCAAGAAAAAAAAAAGAGGAAGACAACATTTTCTGAAACACTAATGCCTGGCAGATATAAGAATTATGAAATACTAAATACCTGGAATTGTGAATAAAACCCCAGGAAAAGAGAGACATGCACACATACATTGTCAAATCCATGGGAAACTTAATCCTGGATGTCTATAATGCCAATGCTTCTATTACCACAAAGATGTTAAACTGGCTCATGGCTTTTACTTTCTGCAACAGAGCTTAACAGTGGTTATCTCACATAATGTCAACAACTACCTTGCAATGGTAGCATAAAACACTGACAGTGCATACCTTGCACATTTCCTGCTTCCACAGTAGTAATGGGAGCATCTGACTTGTAAAGACAGCAACACTAATTCACCAGTAATTACAATAATCACAGAATCTGCAACAGTAATGCAGCAGTCACAGAGCCTGCAAAAGTAATGCACCAGTAATAACAGTAATCATGGAGTATTACAAAAGAATTGTGATCTAATGTAATCCTACTCACTAAGTCCATCAGCCTTTACAGTGCTTCATATCTGCCACACTAGTACATTTAACAAGCTTAGTAACATCACAGTGTCAAAAAGCAGACTTCGGTTCCAGTGGTTAAAGGTTTACATTGTCAAATTCCATAGATATGCTTTCAGGTACAGCTTGCGGGCTACCACTAAAAGTTCTATAAGTATCGTATTGCTATTAGTAATTACACAACAGTTTCTTGTGTGTCCCTTTCTAGAACATTTAAAACAAACCATTTCAGATAGTGACATGTTTCTTACTTGCAAGAAAAGAAACATAATTGGATACTGTTTTATCATCATCCCTTTGCACATGCAAGTCTGACGGGGTTTGGATTTTCACTCAACAACAGTTCTACTGAAATAACTAGCTATTCAGAAGATTTAGAGTCACTCTTCAATGCCCATTTTTTTAAGCTGATATGTAGTCCTTTTTTTTCTAGAATTATACCTCATATAAGAAGTTCTAACCACAATTTCAAAATATGTCATTATGTGACCATACAGAACTTTGAGTTCTGAAATTTAACTGACTTAGCCTGTGTGAAGCCTAAGCCCTAGTAAAAATTATCTATTCCAGTTTCTGACAGTCGTGTATCTGTATACTTAAAGTCCATGTATCCCTGTAATGAGTCTCTGGTCTTATTTCAGGGCAGTAGTTTAGCCCTGTTGGCATGTAGCCAGTTTTCTCCAGCTGTATACTTCTCAAATGCTACCAAATAGATTTCCACTTTGTCTTCTTTTTCAAGTTTTTTCAATTGTGTCCTGGGTTTTGGGTTTCCCAGCTGGGTGGATGGTTGTCCTATTATATTGGCTATCTATTGTTGGAGGCTGTTTTCTCCAGCTGTATATTTCTCAAATGCTACCAAATAGATTTCCACTTTCTTCTTTTTCAAGTTTTTTCAGTTGTGTCCTGGGTTTTGGGTTTCCCAGCTGGGTGGATGGTTGTCCTAATATATTGTTGTTGGAGGCTGACCAGATGTTGGTCAGTGGCTATACTTTTTTCTAGGAGGGTGAGCAAGTGCTGGTCAGTGGCTGTACTTTTATTCTGGAAGAGATGTAGCATGTTTCTCAGTAGCTGTACCTCTTTTGTGCACAACTATAGGAGAGTTCATTAAAGCCACTATTATTTTTCCATTCAGAACAGCACTCATCAACTGCTGTTGCTGTTTCAGTACAAATGTTTTTGTTTTCTAGGGAAAAAAATAACACCAGAAAATGTCTTCTAAGGGCAGCCATTCTCACTACCACAAGGATCCCTTTTGCCAGAGCAAATTCCTGTATAGGCACAAGGGATTTTTTTTTGTTCTCGTATAGCATAACGTGCATGTTGAAAGGAGCAAAATAATCCAAGTCAGCTTAACAGTCAGTTATTTAACATTCTTTGTGGTACAACTCTGGCAGAGCATCTTCTTTCAGGTACCTTGGCAGAGAAATTCACTTTATCTAGCAGAGCATTTGCTTTCAGATATCTTGACTTAGAAACTCGCAGTTTATAACAAAACATTTCTTTTACCTGCTGATTGTACTGGCATAACAATACAGCCTCAGCAAACCCCACACAGACACAAACACACTCGCACACACAGATGATGGATATGTGTATATAGATATATAGATAAAATATGCATTCAAAAATGCTAGAGTCACAAGTTAATTGAAAATATGAGTTTATTGCCTAAAAAAAGCCACAGTTGCTTTCTGTAGTATGTAGAAGAAGGCCTCCCCTTTAGATTGAAAAACCCAAAAGAAATCTTCACATGAGTTGGTTCATAGGTTGGTACTAGGCTATCAGCCCTAGGGCCTATACAAGCCTAGCCATAACAATTCCCTGGCTATTTCCTTCCACACTATTTACTTCCCTGGACCCCTGTCTAGCAGGGCGACTGACGTGATCCTCGGGGTGAATTTCCTTTCTCCCATCCAATCATCAAGGTTCCTTTTGAAGAGGGCCAAAGAAGCACTCTACTTGACATGTATGGGCAGTCCATTCCAGAGTCTGGGGAGTCTCTGGGTCAGGAATCTATCCCTCCAGCATGTTTTATTTATTGTGATGACAAGATTTAGAGCCCTGGAGCATGTGACTCTGAGGGATTGGGATTCCTTTAATTGTAGCATGTCCAACAGCTCTGGGTGTGACATGGCCTTGTATGTTAAGCAGAGATCGCCTTGGAGTAGATGATATGCGACAGAGTATAGCTGGAGTTTTTTAAGGTGGTCAGCATAGGGCATCTGCTTTAGGCTTGTGATTCTTTTAGTGAGGTATTTCTGTGGCCTTTCCAGTTGTTGCAGATGTCTTGAGAGGTACATACCAAATGGGGCATTGTATTCTATAATGGGTCTAATGAGGGATGAGTACAGTGGGACAATGACCTCCTTTTTTCTGGATGAAAAGCCCTTAGTGATGAGGTGTACCACATAGAAGGATTTCCTGACTGTTGTGGCGATGTGGTTATTGAAGGTGAGACCACTGTCCAGCTGTGTCCCTAAGTCTGTTATCACACTTTCGGTGTTTAGTGTACTGCCACCTATGTGGTAATTCATGGGTACATGTTTTTTCCCCAAAGGAGATAACTATACATTTCTTGGCATTGAGCTTGAGCCCATGACTCTGACACCAAGCATCTGTTTCTGTAAAGCCCTTTTGTAGAGTATCGACATCAGTTGGGGATTCAATAATGGCTCCCAGTTTGCAGTCATCTGTGAACTTTGTTAGCCAGAGTCCCTTAGTGTTGGCCTGTACTTCAGAGAAGTCGATGCCAAACAAGAGAGGTCTCAGGACTGAACCCTGAGGTACTCCACTTGTCACTTGTCTAGAGCTGGATTTGGAGTCACCTACTTTTACAGTGTGGGTTCTGTCAGTAAGTCAGTTGGCAACCCATCGAGTGATGTAGGGATTAATGCCCAGCTTAGTAAGTTTATCTATGATTCCAGAGTGGGGGATGGGGTCAAAGGCCTTGGCAAGGTTCAGATAGGCTGTGTGGACTGTCTTACCCTCATCCACGGCTCTGGAGACTGATTCAAAGAAGTCAGTCAAGTTCAGGAGACAAGATCGGCCCTTCACGAACCCAAACTGGGTGGGGTCCAGTGTTTGAAGGTTGCCAATGTCTTTGTTTATAAGTTCCATGATGATATGTTCCATGGCCTTGCAGATCAGGCTCATCAGATTGATGGGGCGGTAGTTCCCGGGATCCAAGGTGGATCCCCCCTTGTGGAGTGGGATAACTGCAGCTGTGCACCACTCAGTGGGCATGAAGTCTGAGGTGAGGGTATGATTAAACATGACACTTAGGTGAGGTGCCAGTTCATTTTGTAGTTCATGTAGTACACAGCCCGGGATGTCATCTGGTCCCAGGGATGCTGTATTCTTAGCTTTGGAGAGTGCGTTTTTACCTGTGTGGCCGTTATTACTGGAATTTGGCAATCTTCCAGTATTGAGATGGGCCATTTAGGGGGTGAGAGGGGGGTGAAGGTGGCACTGAATCGATCTGCCAGGATATTGCAATATCCTTCAGATCAGTATATTTAATGCCATTCTGTTATAGTTCAGAGCAGATCTGAGCATTAAACTAAAGAAGCCACAAAAAAAAGGAGTGGGAGTGAGTAATGAACCCCACAGTGAGCAGAATGTTGAGTCAAATGAAATAACAACAGCGACTGACAACAACTTTAGAATTGTTCACGTGACTAGGAATTATTCTAGAAGTTTTATTACACCCTTCAGTATAGATGCAGAGAAACTGAAACACATTTTGAGGAGAAACTGGAATATACTACTCACGGAAAAGGAATGGAAAGATAAACTTGGAGGGTCCCCACTGATTATATACAGAAAAGGAAAAAACATGAAGAATTTATTGGAAACCAATGCCCCTTCTTTAGTAAGATTCCCCCGGAACATTTAAATGAGAAAACTGTAACTACTGTAAATATATAACAACAGGAACTAATGTTATAGTGAACAACAGAGTGTAATTCGAAATCAGTTGTTTATCTGGCTCAATGTAAGTTATGCCTGGCGTTTTATGTAGGAAAAACTGACAGAAGGTTAAGACAGAGAATATATGAGCACATATATAGCATCAGAAGGAACAGAATTGAAAATGCTTTAGCTAAACACTGTAGTGAGTATCCAACACATTCCTTTATGTTCCGGGTATTGGATCAGGTTGTTGTAGACTGGGCCCTTTTTCACTTTTATTAGAGCAACAAGAACTTTTTTGGCAGTTGAGACTGGATTTCAGTAAGGACCCAGGTCTCAACGGAACAATATCTCTCACTTGTATCTTGAAATTAAAAAGTTTGGGTAGATAGATTTAGAATTTTTACTAGAGTGTGAAGTTTAAATATGGGATATTTTAAGGAATTTTATAGTTTAACACTTAACTATGTGTGTATTACCAGTCTTGAGGTTTATATGTTAGTAAATACAAAATTTGTATAAAATTTTCTATATACTTATAAACTGAGTAATGTATTTTTAAAAGTTTTTAAAAAAACAACTCTTTTAATAGTTTCATTAATTGTTTGATTAATTATTCAATTAGTCAATCAACTGACTTGTATTTATTGAGTGGTTTTGGTGTATGTTTTTTGTCTGAGGAAGTCTGGGTATTATTCCAGACGAAAAGCACTTCACATTAAATTTTGAGTAGTTCGAGTGGATCCAGTTGTCTTCTTTTGGATTTGTTGGTTTTTGTGGCTTCTTTAGTTTATTGTTGTTCTATGGCTACTACACTCGGCAATTCCTTTGAACTAACACATGTTCTACTGCAGAACACTTTGGGTGAGACGTCAGAACCAAGTAACCTTACCCTACCTCTAAATAGCTTAAGTCAGGGACTAGATGCATTGAATGCTCGCATCAACAGTCTCTCTCAGCCAAAGCCAGCTCAAGTGAGAGAGGCAACAACAGCTGCTTCGAATGCATTTACACCGAATGACATTGGTGATATCAACCCGTGTCGCTCCCACCCTGCCGCACAGCTTTCTGGAAATGTAGTAGGAACGGTTGAGGAACAGAGTCCTTCAGTACTTATAGGGCTTCTTGATGTTGAAAACTGGTTACGTAAGCAATTGTCTCTCCTCACTAACAACAGGCAATTTAGTCAAGAGCCAGAACGTGAGTTTACCAACACATCTATTTCTACAAAATTAAAAGAACTAGACTCAAAATCACTGAAGGTTAAGAAACGTCAGTTAGAAATCAGTTATTTCAATGAGTGTAAAATGGAAGGTGTAGTCCCTAAAGGTTTCCGGTCCTGGCAGTATCCATCTGGTTTGGAACCAGGGTCTGAGTTTTACAAAGAACTTATTGTTCTTTTTAACAGACATGGCATCGAATTGATGAACTTAATATCTAAACACTACCAAACTAGTATCGACAATTTAACAGGAGAGATTACCGAATTGGACCGTGATATCAAAGGGGACAATGACTTTAAGAGATACTACTATGATTACAAGAGAATTTTTACTACCATAGGGCAGCAAATGATTAAAAATACAGATAGTAAAATAAAAAAATTAAACAGAGGCATAACGGACTACAAGAACAGGGTAGCATACCCGTCCCCGCCCCATTCGCAGACACGTAAACCTATTGGACGTAATGCTGCACACCCTTTGCTACCGAATGGTAACAGTGCAAGAGTAGGAAACCAGTTGGTAACACTGGGAACATCGAGAACAGAAGAAAACGTCAGTTGTAATGGATTCAATGACCGAAGTGATACAAGAGAAAACTTGCAGAACCACGACTACTTTTTCCAAACACAGAGCAATGACCAACAATTTTTTTCCAAACAGGGGTCAGAACCACCAACAGAATTACAATACCTGAAGCAAAATGAACAACAGGAAGGAGTCCAACAGTATGAAGAGGTAACTGGAAGAACTGTGAGTGTACTTAGAAACACAGAAGGAGACTTTAAACTGTATAATTTCACAGAATTTGAAATTTCCTTTTGCTTGTGCGATTTTTTTGC